>NC_056740.1:319083101-319138101 GCF_019279795.1 Protopterus annectens | reverse complement strand
TTAAACCTGACCATTTTCTATATCTTTTTAGTTTGATTTTATATGTCTCCTTTGTTTCAATGGACTGCAGAAATGAACAGGTTGTCTTGTATGTAGTTTTTTACTTTAGTTCTGAGTAAAGTTTTGATCATTTTTAAATTGTGTCCATTAATTTTTTTTTGCAAGTATAAGATTTCTTTGAAAATGTGTTACTTTTGTATTATAGTTAATTTTCACTTAGTGTGATTATTTAGAATGGGACCTTTGTTGAAGATAACATAGTTTTCATTGACTACTTTGTTGAGGATGGATTCAAGGCATCCATATATTGGGGAAAGTCCTTGCAGACCTATAGTACCTTTTTTCTGCAAGGTCCAGCTAATGGACCTCACAATATGACTATTAAAACAAATCATGCCCAACATGACATCAAGGTAGCACTTCTGAATGCTAGGAGTCTAAAGAGCAAGTTACCTGAAATCGAGGCCCTTCTATATTTGGAGTTTATTTGTGTGTTTGTTAGTCTAAATGCTCATAGAGCACTCCATCTATACCTAGATTTTGTACATACTTTACCTTTAGACCTAATGGAAACTGTGATGGTATATTCAAATTTGTTACAGACCATATTACCTTGAAGCAGATTCTGCGAGACTGAAAAACGTAACTTAAGTAGATCATAAGAAAATTGAAGAATAATGACATCAGCGTCCCTATCTCCAACACAAGCTATAGTGACCTGTGCCCATCTCTCAGTTTGACAGGAGAATTTAAGAAATGATATTGTCCCAGGTCCCCACACGTAAGCTACATAGAGCTCCTGTGCATACCTCTGAAGAGGGCTGGTTTTAGACATGGTGGGGTTTGGGACAGTGGCCAGTATTAAACCACTTATACAGCTTGGAGTGTGGGGACCAGAAGCTCTGAGGGGTGGAACATTCTATGATGAATTTTATACTATATATTTTGAAAGATGACATCTTAATTGTTTTAATGCAAACCAGCAGAATTACTTAAGATAATAAAGTGTATCACAAAATACACAAAACATACAAAAATACGCACACAACACAAAAGACCAAGAGAAAGGGAAAGAGATAGAGATACACACACACACACACACACACACACACACACACACACACACACACACACACACACACACACACACACACACACACACACACACACACTGCAAGTTTTCACAGAGGCAAATTGGAAGAACTCCACTACACCTACAGTATGTCTTTGGGGTGTTGTAGGAAACCAGAGCACATAGATAAACTCAGAGACAGAAGGCGTATGCAGACTTCACAGAGAAAAAGCCACAGCCAAGACCTGAACCAGACACTAGCAGTGTGAAATGACCACCTAGGTTGCCTAGGCTGGCCTTATCTATAAATTAAATAGGGTAGCATTATACAGCCTTATTGTGGTTTTCAGATGAAACACTTTATGGATCCTCTGTATACAGTAGGTGGTACAATTTTAAAGCTGTAAGGAAAAAATATGTGGTACAATTACGTTATGTGTTTCTGAGCTGCACTGCATAATTTTGTTTTATGATTTGCTAAACATTTCTATTAGTCTGCATTTTCTGCTTTTTTATTGCATTACTTGTATTTTATTAAGCATGATGCTTTGTTTCATCATATTTTAGTTTGCTAAGGTGAAATATTTCTATGCAGATGCACACTTATGTCTGTTAATATTTAGACTGTGTGTGTGTGTGTGTGTTTGTGTGTCTGTGTCTGTGTGTGTGTGTGTGTGTGTGTGTGTGTGTGTGTGTGTGTGTGTGTGTGTGTGCATGTCTGTGTGTGTCTGTGCATGTGTGTGTGTGTGTCTGTGTGTGTGTGTGTGTGTGTGTGTGTGTGTGTGTGTGTGTGTGTCTCTGTGAGTGTGTCTGTGTGTGTGTCTGTGCATGTGTGTGTGTGTGTGTCTGTGTGTAGCTGTACACTGTACTCATAGTCATTATACAGTATATTTATGTAGCAGTACACTCCTTTACTTTGAGGACAAACTGCAAGGGGGATGCATTTTCATCATAGTCATTTTTGTAAATGTGATTTGAATCCCTGCTGTTGATGAATGAGAGTAGAAAAGGCAAGATTCATACAGGCCATCAATGCTAATGTGAAATGCCTTAAGTATAATGAGATTGAAATAAGACATTTTGTAAAGTGGAGTATTATAATGAGGTGTTCTTGTAATTTATAGTCCAGTATCTGTGCGGTATGAACATCTCTTGTTAAATGTGGTGCTTTGCCTTTCATATCTGAGTTGCAATCCATGAACTTGCCCTTAGCATTCTTTCAGTAGTTTTTCCAAGTATGCACAAGCACTTCTTTGACACCAAATGAAAGTTCCCCTAATGACTCCTTCAGTAGTCAGCTCATGTATGCATGAGCATAACCCTGACACCAAATGAAATGTTTTCCACTTTCTTGCAACTCAATCAAATAAAAACAGGGTCCGGGAATGCCATATATGCCAAGCATAGATCACCGCTCAGTAGTCTGTAGGACACCAAGTATAGAGATAGGGTTTTTAGGCAATCCACATAGGACATTGCATTTATGCCCTGTATTCTTTTTGTAACAAACCTTTGCGGATGTTGCAGCTGCTGTATGTATCTGGTCACGCACATATGGAAAGGGGGGCATTATACTCAATGATGGGTCTGATAAGGGCTGAGTATAGTGGTACAATGACTTCCCTGGACCTAGATGCCATGCACTTGCTTATAAGTTGCGCAACATTGAAGGATTTCCTTCCTACCTCAGATACATGTCAGTCGAAGTCCAGGTTACTCTCCACATGTGTTCTCAGATCCCTGACTGATTTGATCATTTTTAGATTCTTAGAAGTGTTTTATTGATGATGTACTTTCCTGGAGTAGGAGAATTTCCAAAAGGTACTATAATGCATTTCCTGACATTGAGTTTTTCTTAAAACTCAATGCCAAGAAATGCATTATAGTACCATATCTCTGCACATGGTAAAGTGCAACAGATTTGATAAGCAGAGAAGAGACAAAGGTCAAATAAGACATTTAGTGCACAAAAGAAAGCTCAGCTGTTTTATTACTCAAGTTTTACACAAATTTATTGAATACAGTGCATCAGTTAAGCATGAACATGAGTCTGCACATACTCATAGTAACAGGGAGAGTGGTTTGCCAGTAACATATGAAAGAAAAAGGACTTGGGTCAGTTATTTTAGATTACAAATGAGGTTTGGTAACAAACCAGATTGTCCTATGACATCTTCAGAAAGGGTTAGAAAAATATATTAGTGGGAGTTGTGTGTTTGGGAGAGGAAAGGGTTAAACAGAGGAGGGATGACTGGAAGGAAATGAGGTAAGGGTGGGGAGGGGCTTAAGGGATTTAGACAAGTGGATTTGGGTAAGTAACCACAATAAAACTTTTGAACACCCGGCACCAGCACTGATATGAAACAAGGGTAATGTGGCTATATTTTGCATGTTGTTTCCTTTAGTGGGTGCTCTTTCAGCAGTGGAGTTCATATTGCTTGGATGTGTATGCAGGTCTTTTGCCATGCTTCTACTTGGGCTGTCAGTTGTGGTCAAATATAATTTGAGTTGAAAAGAGAAGGTTATCCCTTAATCCCTTTAAAGGCAAAGTACTGTTTTGTAACTGTACCTATAGTCGATGTATAGCTGGGGAAAATTCTTGTTTTTAATAAAAAAACAGATTTTCTTTTAAATTAAATGCATTGCATTTTGAGTTTTAATAAACATATCATTTTTTTTCCATTTTTACTCATTATGCTGACAGAATATGATGACTGATGCAATTAATTTAGTTTTTCTGGTGATATATTATTTCCAGTCATTTTAAGATGCATTATTCTCACCACCTCTTTTGGCATTTGATGATGCATGAATTGCTGGTGA
Source organism: Protopterus annectens (assembly GCF_019279795.1). Lineage (NCBI taxonomy): Eukaryota > Metazoa > Chordata > Ceratodontiformes > Protopteridae > Protopterus > Protopterus annectens. Next base: position 319,134,206 of record NC_056740.1, on the reverse strand, counting down.
GAGCATTTGTGTTGCTGCCCAGTGAGGAGGACCTTGCAGGTAGAGGTAGCCATACTTGAGCATTTTCTGTCATGTAGCATACTTCAGAGCTGTCTTTTCTTGTGTCCAGTGCATTTTCTTTTATTTTGCAGATGGGAAGCACAGGGGATCATCAGTTGGTGGAGTATATAAGTGCTTTTGAGAGGTGATGGTTGCTAAGCCTATTTCGATAAGTACTTAACTTGACATGTCAGATTTGTGGCAAGGTGCTGAAAGGTGATTCAAGTTAATTTACAGGCAGGGTGAAGTAGGACTGGTGGTTTTAAAGAGGAATTGGGGTGGTTGTAAAGGACAGAATTATTGTAACATGAGTTTGGGGCATTTCCTTGTTAGCACAGTTGCAGTAAGCTAAGGACAAGGAGGGGTTATGAATGCTTGTAGCTCTTTAGTCCTGTATATTAGGCAGTTTTATTGGATTGCGCGGGTTTATTGCGTGTCATTGGGTAAGGTTAATAGGCTGGGCTTTCTGGTAGATTGGAGTGTGACAGTTAATGGTTGGGGTTTGAGCAAGTAGATAGGGTTGGTTTCAGGGTATTTGCTATTAATTATGGAGGCAATAACGAATTTGGGGGGTGGAGGTATTGTGTGGATTTTTCAGTTTGCAAGCTGGCAAGAAGAGAGTCAGAAGGGAGTTCAAAAGAAGGATCTTAATTGTTTGGTTTAGGCTGCTGGTTGCCTTTGATGGCTAGCAGACATTTTCTAGGAAAGGATTAGCTGTTAAGGAAGTGGTCTTTGTTGGCGTGTGCTGTGTGACTTTGGGACTGTTAACCATTATGTTGGACCACTGGGGCAGCATTGTAGGAATAGAGGCAGTGGAAATGGGAGGACAGGCAGTTTTGGGGTAGTAGGGAATTAACTTAGGGTTATATGTCATCATTTTCTTTCGGCTGTTCCCGTTAGGGGTCACCAAAGCGGATCATCTGTTTCCATTTCTTCCTGTCCTCTGCATCTTGCTCTTTCACACCAAGCACCTGTATGTACTCTCTCACCACATCCATAAACCTTATCTTAGGCCTTCCACTTTTCCTGTTACCTGGTAGCTTCATCCTTAGCATCTTTCTCCCAATATACTCAGCATCCCTCCTCAACACATGTCCAAACCAATGTAATCTTGCCTCTCTGGCATTGTCTCCAAACCTTCCAACCTGGGCTGACCGTCTAATATACCTATTCCTGATCCTGTCTACCCTCATCACACCCAGTGCAAATCTTAACATCTTTAACTCTGTCACATCCAGCTCTAACTCTTGCCTTTTTGTCAATGCCACTGTCTCCAACCCATATAACATATCTGGTCTCACTACCCTCTTATAGAACTTCCCTTTCACTCTTACTGGTACTCGTCTGCCACAAATCACTCCTGACACTCTTCTCCACCCACTCCACCCTGCCTGTACTCTCTTCCTCATCTCTCTTCCACACTCACCATTAGTCTGAACTGTTGATCCCAAGTATTTATACTCATCCATCTTCGCCACCTCTACTCCTTGCATCCTCATCATTCCTCTATCCTCCCTCTCATTCACACACATATATTTTGTCTTAGTCCTGCTGACCTTCATTCCTCTTCATTCCTAACTTAGGGTTATATGTATTCCATTGATTATGGAAGAGGGGGTTCTTTGTGGTTACGAGGGCTGCTGCTCTGTAGATGTTTCATGTTATTCTGTTTGGTTGGGGGAATTGGGGTCATTATTTTGTACACAAGTGACTGTCATACAGACTGGATTGGTAGATTAAATTATAAGACAGTACATAATATTTGTTTTCTTCTACTATATGTGGGAACTGTGTGCGAACAGCTCTTACCACATTTTGTGGGGATCTGTAGGGTTAGTTTTGCAGTGTTGGTCACATAAATCTTCAGCAGACTTTGTTTCATATGGAAATCAATAGGTAGTGCAGGTAAGATATATTTAACCTATCTTTCTACAGTGATTCTTTGTAACATCTTCAGTTGGCATCATTTTACTTTTGGTGCTTGTTGTGGATTATTAATTTCATTGTATGTTTTTGCTTTAGCGGTGAAATAATTTATGCAAGTAAGGTGGGGTTGGGCTGTGGTAAGGGAGATAGGACAGTGTACTGGGGAAGTTTGAGGAAAAGGGTGCTTTTTGACATGGCTTAATGTTAAGAAAGTTTGGGGTGAGTGTCATGAACTTACAGTGTTCTTTCTTTTACAGATGTAAGCAGTTGGGGCTGGAAGGAAGTGGAGCTGGAAGGTGATGGATTTGTCAGGGTGGCTGTTCCTGCTGTTTTGAATACACCGGTCACAGGAGATGTTTTGGTTATCAGAGTGGTATAAGTAGACAAAAACACCAGCACCAATTACAGTGAAAAGCACCAAACAAGACTAGTAAAATAAATACATAAGTATTTTATTCAAAAAGTAATGTCAATCCTTGACTGGTTTCAGTTGAGTTGGACGCAACCTGTCGAGCACCCTGAATGTCCAGCTCATTATAACCCCTAGCTCTGAACCTATTGACCAGATCCTGTTGAGATTCTTCATGTTCATTTTCTGAGGAACAGATTCTACGAATCCTGAGGAACTGAGATTTGGGTATGATTCAAATGATGTGGTTGGGGTGCATACTGGTTGCATGTAATAAGTTGTTATACTGGGGTTATTTGAGAAATGTTGTACTTTGTAAAGTGTCATCTGGATTCCTAGTTATGGTGACATCCAAAAAGTTAATCTCAGACCTGTTGCAAGTTAGACTGAATTCTATGCCCCATTTGTTCTGATTGAGATACAATACGAATTCCGCCAGATATTCTTCATCCAAACGTGTTAGCACAATCGGTGCCTGTAGTGGAGGTATTCTCTGCTACTCAGGACTATTCCAGGTTTCCCACAGATATTTTCTACAAACAGTGATCTTTTGATATATTTGGATCTACTCACCATATCATTCTGCAGTCGGATCGAACTGGGTTTTATTTGGCATATACGGCAACAAATCTTTTTGTTTCGTTTGATATTGGGAAGCGGAAGCCATGTTGTTTTTCTATGTATAAGGTACTGTTTCAAAAATTGTTTGGGCTGAAATCGGTTTTATTCAGAGTTTACTGGTTAGGCTGTTTGTGTGATTAAATACTGGGCTTCAGGATTCACTTACACCTGCATTAAAATATGCTTAATATTATTTTTTACAGCCTTTTTTTGTTTCTCATACTAAGGGCATAATCTCATGGCGCCAACATCAATATGTGGCTAGCTATGTGAGTGAGTGGGTTAATTTCGAATCTTAATGGATGTGAAGCCTTTTTTGCAACAAACAAATGTTTTTTGATGGTTGACTGTTGAACTAACCGGAACTAATCGTGGCCGTAACTTATTTTTGCGAAACTCGATTTTTTTTTATGCTTCATTCAGGAGTATTGAAACGCCATAAATATGTCGACGTGGATACATTCACTGGGAATCTAGACTAACTTTGGACATTACAACTACAAGTTATATGGCTCAAACAAACCAGGTATATGCGTTGTGATGTATGCCCGCTTCCAGCTATTGATTATATGACTTTGGGGCTATATATGTATAGAACCGGGCAGAAAAACATTGTGTCTTGAACAAACTTGACTACTGAAAAGATAAAACCTTGTTGTTTACCAGTGGGACTATTGTTGGACTCTCTACAAATGTTGGATGTTACAATGCATTTAAAATAGTTTCCATGGTTATTTAACATATAGGAGTCACAGTTTCATGTATTACAACTAGTTGCATGTTTATGTTATTATAAGTGAATTTTCATATACTCACTGCAACTGTATGTTAAAACATTTTAAATACAACAAGGATGTTGCTTTGATAGTTTGTTACCAATCGAGCTAGATTGAGTCATATTTAGCCAAACAGGCTACATAGGGTTGGGTAACATGTTTTTGTTAACTTGTTTTACTTTTATGTGATCATAAATGAATCTTCACACTTTTGATTACTGTATGAACAGTACTTATTACACTCAATAAGGATGTTGGCTGTTATGGCTACAGTCAGGCACTAATTTAGCTGGATTGAGCTCTTATAGGCCAATTAGACCACATTATCAATAGGGTTGAGCAACATCAATACATTGTTGATTGCATTGCAGTACCTACTATCATATTTTACTCTTTAATGAATAATATGCAACCACAAAAATTATTTCTCTTGTTTTGATGGGTCATTATAACTAACAATTTAAATGTGAGAACAACCAAATAGTTATTTTTTGAAAGTGGAATGGCACAAGACCTTCAGTGATTAGGGAAACTGTGTGTGTTTGATTTTATAAAATATCACCCATTTGCCCAGGACTAAAACAGATGATTTTTGAGGGTTTCTGTACCATGAATGTTATCATTGGTGCAACTTTTCAATACAGTACATTTTCATATAAACATTTTGACTATATGATGTTCAATCACTAGTACTTTTAAGGGATATTCTGAGCATTTTTGCCTGTATATATTCAACAATTTCATTATGGACAGAGCAGTGGTGCAGTGGTTAACGCTGTCACCTCACAGCAAGAGGTTCTCTAGTTCAATTCTCAGCTAGGGTGCCTTCTGTGTGGAGTTTGCATGTTCTCCCTGCGTTTGTGTGGGTTTCCTCTGGGTACTCCGGTTTTCTCCCACATTCTAAAGACATGCTTCTGGAGCATTTCTCCCTGGGCCTCTGCTGAAAACAGGATCTGTGGAACCTAGTCGGACTTTCCCGGTCAACAAATGAAAAATAAAATAAAAAAATTAGGATACTGTCTGGTACGGATATCTGAAGGGGGTTCTATTTTTAGTTCCCTTTATGCTAGTTTGTGGCCAAATCTCACTGGTCACTACTTATTATATATCTATCTTCATTGGTATGATTTTTGGGAAGTGCCTAGATTGCCTCTCTGGTTTCTCGGTTTACTTTTACTAGACTGGATATATATTAAGCTTAGGGGGTTATCAGGATAGTACTCTTGACAGCCTGTGGCATATACCTTCTATACAACATTTTGACTTTTCTTATGTATAGTGACATGCATACTTTGGGATCTGAATAGATCCATATTATCAACAGCTTATTGTCATGGATCTGGAAACAATACTTCAGGGGCTCTGTGCCAACAAAGATGACATTGGTGTTTTTGGCATATCTACCCAGAATGGTATTCCACAGCACACAAATCCAGTTGACAGATGCAACATTGCTTTTCATAAACTCAGTAAAAGCATGAAAAGTTTGAGAACAAATATATGGCATTTGAGGCTTTTTAAGGCCTACTTGAATAAGGAAATAACCCCCAGGGGTCTGAGAATTAAGATCCAACCTTTAGTAAGTAAGATTGACAAAACCTTGACTAATGAATGGTTTCAGGCCCAACAACAGGCATCTATGAACTTTGTTTGAATCCTAAGTTCTTATTATGAATGAACCATTGAAACCAAAATCAAAGAGGTTGGTGACCTGTGTGGGGAAGTCAAAATTTATGAGGGACACTCACAATTTTCTGTATGCCTTAACAAGCTGTCAAAAGAACTTCTTTTGTTTGAAAAACAAATCAAGGACAAAAAAAAAAAAAAATAATAGGGATCTAACTGATTACCAGAGGGGACGACCTTTTGACACTACTAAAAATGTCAGATTTATGGCTACTAGACAGAACCCTGGTAGGAATAAAAAAAGACCCAGGTCAGTATTGAAGGGGTCTCATACCTACAGCAGTACATCAGTGGAGGAATCCTCCACTACAGACACTGAAGGGACTAACACTGTGGAATCCCTGGTTCCCAAAAAATCAAAAAATCAGACCCACCCTTTAAACGCATAAGAAGGAGGGGTGGGAGAAAACACAGAAGGTGCAAAGATAGGTACAATCGAGGGTCTTCTACAAATGTTTATAAGACAATAGATTGTAACATTTTGAACATTTCTAAAACTGTTTTAACAGATGACCAAAAGAAACTTTTGAATAAAGGTTTGAACTTTGTTTCGGGGGGTTTTGTTGATGAATCAGACATAGTTAATGATATTAATGACTTTTGTTGCAGGATTAACCTCAAACTTTTCTTTGAGTCTAGATCAAACTCTCAAAGATCTAATGAGTTCAAATTTCACAAATCCATCTTTGTACCACCTATGAACCTTAATGTAGCTGTTTCAATACAGGCAGTACTCAGGGATATACACTTTAAGTTAGATCAGTTTGTCCTTTTGAAACACAATCTATCTACCAATGAACAACAGGCATTGCAACAACTTAGAGACAACAAAAATATCGTCATTACCCAGGCTGACAAGGGTGGGGCCATAGTTATCATGGACACGGATTATTATCTGGGGGAGGGAAATGGACAACTGTCCAACCCTTCCCATTATATGAAGATACCTATTGACCACACACCGAACTTCAAGTGGGAAATTGATGATTTTTTTGATCTGGCTGTCTCAAAGGGTATCGTTTCTGATACGGTGAAGACACATCTTATGGTAAATGACCCACAGAAATAAACATTATATCTTTTGCCCAAGATACACAAATGTCTTAAGAAACCCCCTGGAAGACCAATTGTATCAAGCATAGGTTCTCTGACTGAACCACTATCTGAGTTCCTTACATTATATCTCAAACCACTGCTTGGCTTTATTCATGCCAGAATACAGGACACTACACAATTTTTACAAATAATTTCTGACAGCCAACTGGAACCTGACTGGCTACTCTGCACCCTGGATGTCAAGGCCTTATACACCAATATACCACACTGGGCTGGATTGGAAGCCCTTAATTTTTGGCTGGAAAAAGCCCAACTATATTCGGCGGACTTTAATACACTCTTGGTCTGTATGGCAGAGCATGTTCTTAACAAAAATGTATTCCATTTTCAGGAAGAATGTTATTGGCAACTTAAAGGCACTGCTATGGGAGCATCCTTTGCTCCTATATGTGCAGACCTCTTTATGGAATACGTTGAGGAACACCTTATTTATGATTCCACACACAATCTATATCTTGAGGAACTTGATATTTGGTGTAGGTATCTGGATGATTGTTGGTTGGTTTACGTTTGGATGAGGAATATCTGGCGGAATTTGTATTGTATCTCAATCAGAACAAATGGGGCATAGAATTCACTCTAACTTGCGACAGGTCTGAGATTAACTTTTTGGATGTCACCATAACTTGGAATCCAGACGACACTTTACAAAGTAAAACATTTCTCAAATATCCCCAGTATAACAACTTATTACATGCAACCAGTATGCACCCCAACCAGATCATTCGAAACATACCCAAATCTCAGTTCATCAGGATTTGTAGAATCTGTTCCTCAGAAAATGAATATGAAGAATCTCAACATGATCTGGTCAATAGGTTCAAAGCTAGGGGTTATAATGAGCCGGACATCCAGGGTGCCTGACAGGTTGCCTCCAACTCAACTAGAACCTCACTTCTCACATATCGTGATAAAACTCAAACTGAACAGGATGAATCCATTCAGTTCATCATAACATTTGGACAAAATATTAACTTAATCAGAAATGTTATGTCCAAGCATTGGAACATTCTTACTGCCAATGATGAGCTTACACCTTTGATTGGTGATGCATGTGAGTATGGATATAGAAGAGGCAGGACACTTGGTTCCTTTTTTGCACATTTTAAAAGGATAAGCTTGGCTGGAGCTATACACCATCAATTAACTATGACAGGTGACAAATTTATGGGACACTTACAGTTGTGGTCATTGCTCATCATGTCCATTTATTTTCACATCCAAACAGTTTGCCAGCAAAAACACTGACAGGATATATGACATACATTTTTTGGCAACTGTAACAGTGATTGGGTGGTGTATCTTGCAACATGCACATTATGTTGAACAAACATCACAACCACTTCATTTATGTATGTCTGAGCATCGTAGTGACATACGAACCAAGAGAGAGACCAATGCTCTATACAGACATTGCCTACACCACAACTCAGCCAGAATCCAGTTCACTATTATTGACAGGATTCTTGGTGACAGATCCAATAAACAATGTTGGCACTCAATCCTTAAAAAAAAAGAGAAGTATTGGATCATCAAACTGGGTGCTTTGTTTTCACCCAGTTTGAATGACCATTTGTAAAATTATGTGTATTATTTTTATTTTTATTTTTTATTTACTTGTTATATTACATATATTATTATTAATAATGTTGTTTTATTGTATAACTTCTCCTTCTCTTTTTATTTTTCACACAGGAAACAATTTGAATGTTGGGAAGAATGCTTTGGGAAGAATCCTATTGGATGGTTCATGTTATATATACATGTGTGTCACTTCACATTAGTCACTATTTCCATTCCCACTGAGGAAAGTCTGTTGGCTGAAACCAGTCAAGGATGTACATTACTTTTTGAATAAAATACTTATGTATTTATTTTACTAGTCTTGTTTGTTGATTTTCACTGTAATTGGTGCTGACGTTTTTGTCTACTTGTATCAGTTTCTGCCTTGCACCTGGTCCTACTTGCAGAGGGTTTTTCCTGACTTATCAGAGTGGTACGCAATAAGGTTGTAGAGGGCACACTTAGAACGAGCAAAGCCTTGAAGGAAACCGAGGTGGAAATGGAAGCAGGCAGGCCTGAAGGAAGTAGGCTTGAGGCGTTGGTGTTAACAGTATGGATACAATGGAGCCACAGAGTGCAGTTAACAGAGGGAGCCATGGTTAGTAGCTTGAAAGATGTGGACTGAAAAGGACTATATTTTGCTAGAGTGGATGTTCTGGTGTTGTACGGTGGGGTCATGGGTAATCCTACTTTATTTAGGTTCATTAAGGCACGTTTCATTACTGGTATGTCCATGTGTGGGGTTGAAGATAGGGATATAATTTACTTTACAGGTGATCGGTACACTGAATGATGTTTGGCTTAACCCTTCCCTTTATGGGGGGTAGTTGGTTGGAAATTTTGGTGGAAGGGAGGAGGAACAGCCTGGTCAGGCTGCTTGGTGGAGAAGAGGGGCAGGCTTGTCCTCTTCTGTTCCCCCTCTGCTGTTTGGATGTTCAGTTCAAGGATCTGGGGAAAGAAAAATGATCAGCTGGATGATGCTTGCTTAATAGATAAGCAAGCAGAGGTAAGGATGCTGCTTAGTTAGTTGGAAGGTAATTCAATGAATGGTATATGAAGTGAGATGGGGATGCTGCTTCATAAGTAAAGCAAGCAAGTAGAAGTATGCATGCTGCTTACTGGGTCCGGATGAGTAAAAGTCATGTCGTCCTGAATTATTTGGTTGGATGGATAATTCAATAAATGGGATATGAAGAGAGTATTGGATGCTGCTTCATAAGTAAAGTAAGTGAGCAGAGGTATGGATGCTGCTTGCTGGGCAGGATGAGTAGGTACACTGTCCTGATTAACATTACAAGGATGTTTATGCAGTGATTAAAATCAACTATGCTATGTTCAGTTGTAATTAATAAACTTTGGTGATCAAAGCTATGTTATGGAAGTTTAATAAAGGTCATCAAATGTCATTCAGTGTGATGTGTTTATTGAAGGGGACTGGGACAAAATGGTTTAAAAAATGAAACACTACTGGCTTCTCAGTGTTCTAAAGAAGCATTTTAATGAAAAGTGAGAGCCTGGAAAAAACTAGATATGTTAATGATGGCACTGAATCTCTATGCTATGAATCACATCATGATCTGGTTGGCTGTGGCTTCCCATGAAAATGGCACCAGAAAATGTGTAAGCAAGCTTCACATTCATACCTTTTGAACAGGATTATATCTTGCCATATATGTTTTTTGTTTGTATACAATATCTGTTACATGGCTTCCCAAAAATGGTACATTTTTGTCTGTTTAACATCAGCGTTAGAAACTTAAAAAAATCTTAAGCCTCTCTGGGCCAAAAGGGAATGGGAAGGTGGTCTCACACCCCCTTCTCTCTCTGGCCACAATAACCAATAGCTATAGCAGGTAATGATGATAAAGCAATATGTAATTACATTCATGGAGTACACAAACTGTATGAGCAAAGCCAATTGAATTATCATTCAGCCATTACAAGCAGCACTTAAGTTATAAATGCAGACGGCTGAAAAACCTGCATGCACTAAGCAATAGATGCTTTATTGAACAGTTCTTGTTGAACTCTTTCATAGAAGACAGTTACTGATTGTCCACTTTCTACATGCCTAATAAAATGATACAAGCACTAATTCATTCAACATGCTAACCATCAACAGCCTTACTATTTCCTGCAGCTGACTAGTCCCAAACATTAGACACTAGTGGTTCAAAACCCCAACATGTAATGGACTCTTATCAGCCATCAGCAGCATCACCATTTCCTGCAGAATGATAGCTGACCTTCTTAAATGTGTGTAGAACTAGAGTCGATCTTAAACTCTGTACCTCAGTGCATAGGACATTTACAACATATACCATTCTGGGAACAACACCGATAATGTGTTAATTCTGTTTGGCACATGAGAAACTGCTTTAAAACTCAAAAATGTATTTTGTGTATGAGCCTGTGCATGCACATGTGTGAGTGTGTGTGCATGTGTATGTGTGTGTGTGATATATATATATATATATATATATATATATATATATATATATATATATATATACACAGAGCGAGAGAGAGAGAGGAAGATAAATATATATTCTTTGTCTCTGTCTATATACATACATACATATCATATAACTTTGTTCCATTAATTGGAACATAGCACCCTCGATTTACATGGTTGTGTAACGGTGAGGAAAAACAGATGCTCCCTACTGTACTATTATTTGATGTTGCCACTTAAAATTGTTCATTGAGAAGGTAGCTGACCAAAATTTGTCAACTTTTTGCTATTTGACAACATATACAATTGCATGCACACACACACACACACACACACACACACACACACACACACACACCACACACACACACACACACTCACACACACACACACACACACACACACACACACACAACACAACACACACACAACACACACTCACACATACTGTATATATATTATATTCATATATATAATATATATAATTAAGCAATAAATTTTTTTCTGTTTGATAAAGCTTGAATGTGCATTTTTTCGAATTTTGTTCTTTGTTGATTGACTGCTGACTGATTTTTTACTTTTTTATCTTTTCTTCTGTTTTGGGACTTTGAATTTGTTTGATTTTGTCTGCATTTCCATTGGATTTGGGTTTGAGATATTTCTGTATTTGGTTTGTTTTTCCTTGATATATACATATATATATATATCTATATATATATATATATATATATATATATATATATATATATATATATATATATATATATATATATATATATCTATATAAATTTCTACTTTCAAATATCGAACTGCCACAATCTCAAATTTCAAAATCCTGCGATGAGGAACTCGAACATTCAGGACACTGAAACTTGGAAACATCCAGGATTACTTTACCAACACTTAGAATATCGAAAGTGAAGCTGTGCGGAATGGTAAATTTGCCCAATAATTAATGTAGTGTGATCTCTTAGCTGATATATTTAATGTACAGGGAGTGCAGGAGGGGTGAAGCCCATCCCCCTGCAAAAACATAAAACAAAGTAGATGTCTGATATAATTGTTAAGTCACTGAGGTTATTTATGTGGATGTTGTGTATATAGTTGAAGTAGTTATGTTTGTGCGCTTATAAATTAGTTTCTACGTTATTTATTACAAATTTAAAATATAGCACTTACCTCTGTTTTTGGTAATTCAGTCCCTTAGTGGTTTAGTGCAGGTCCTAGCTGTTTGTACATTATGTCAGCCATGATGGTTACATTAGGTTTGAGAATATTTAAAAGGATAGGGGGTTATTTTTGGTAATGTGAATCTCAATGTTTTAAAGTTTCAGTGTTCTTAATATTTGAGTTTCTTGTCTTGGGATTTTGGACTTCGACATTGTGGCAGTTCGATATTTGAACCATATATATAGATTCATAGGTTCATAGGTAGGTACTAAGCTATCTGCCTGAAGGCATTTATAAGCCTAGCTGGAATGTGTTGGCTTTCGCCGCCCCCTTAGATTAGTTCCCTGTGCCTCTGTTCAGTAGAGCCATTGAAGTGATCCCCAGGGTAAACTTTCTGTTTCCCATTCACTCGTCAAGGTTTCTCTTGAAGAGTGTTAGTGAGGACCTCTGCCTAATGTAAATGGGAATCTTGTTCCAGAGCATGGGAAGTCTCTGGGACAGGAATCTATCCCTCCAGCACATCCTATTTATTGTTTTGGTGAGGTTTAGATCCCTAGAGCATGTGTCTTGAGGGGATATGGTTTTCTTTAGGTGGAGCATGTCCATCAATTCTGGGTAGGACATGGGCTTGTGTGTCAGGTGTAGATCACCTCTGAGTAGGCGGTATGCAACTGAGTACAGCTGGAGTTTCTTCAGTCGAGCTGCATAGGGCATCTGTTTGAGGCCAGTGATCCTCTTGGTGAGGTACTTCTGTGGTCTTTCCAGCTGTTGCAGGTGTCTTGGAAGGTACATCCCAAATGGGGCATTTTACTCTATGATGGGTCTGATGAGTGATATGTAGAGGGGCACAATGACCTCTTTTGATCTGGATGCAAACCTTTTTGCGATTAGGTGGGCCACATAGAAGGATTTTCTAACAACTTTGGCAATGTGATTATCAAAGGAGAGATTACTATCAACTTGGGTCCCCAGATCCCTTATTACATCATCCGTATTTAGGGGGCTACCACCTATGTGGTAAATTGTGGGTACTTTATTTTTTCCAAAGGGAATGACTATGCACTTTTTGGCATTTAGCTTGAGGCCATGGTCTTGACACCAGGTATCTGTCTCAGTAAGACTCTTTTGGAGGATGTCTGTGTCAGCCGGAGAGTCAGTTATAGCCCCTAGTTTCCAGTCGTCTGTGAACTTGGTCAGCCATAGACCTCCTGTGCTTGCCTGTACTTCTGAGAACTATATGCAGAGCAGGAGGGGTCCTAGGACTGAGCTCTGGGGAAAGCCACTTATAACCGGTTTAGAGTCAGACCTAGCTCCTGCAACTATTACCATGTGGGTTCTGTCGGTGAGCCAGTTGGCAACCCATCTCATGATGTAGGGGTTTATGTTCAGGCTGATGAGCTTGTCTATAATACCAGAATGGGGAATGGTGTCGAAGGCCTTTGCAAGTTCTAGGTAGGCTGTGTGGACCACCTTTCCCTCATGTATAGCCTTGGTAACTGTCTCAAAGATGTCCTCCAGGTTTAGGAGGCATGATCTGCCCTTAACAAAGCTGAACTGGGTTGGGTCCAGTGTTTGGAGGTTCCCAATGTCTCTGTTGAGATCCATGGTGATGCACTCCATAGCCTAGTAGACCAAACGAGTCAGGCTTATAGGGTGATAGTTCCTGGGGCCTGCTGTGGCTCCACCTTTGTGGAGCAGAATAACCATTGCTGTGCACCACTCTATGGGCATGTAGCCTGTGGAGAGGCTGAGTTTGAACAGTGTGTTTAGGAGAGGGGTTAGTTTGTCTTTGAGCTCATGTAGGACACAGCCTGGGACACCATCTGATCCTATTGATGCTGTGTTTTTGGCTTTGGAGAGGGCTGTTTTAACCTGAGTGTCTGTGATTTCAGGGGCACTATATTCTTCTGGTATGGTTATGGGCCCTTTTGGGGGTGAGAGGTGGGTGAAGTTTGCAGTGAACCTGTCTGCCAGGATGTTGGCGATATTGGTTGGTTTAGTATATTTTGTAGCAAACATGAAAAAAGAAAGCCAGCACCTTGGAAGCATGAAGATTTATTGTAAGAACCAGACCAGTTTCAGCGTATAGCTTTCATCAGTGGTACATCACAAAAAGCAGTGATAATCCTGCAATAAATACTTGATCTAATTAGGTATCCATGACATCATTTCTTGTCTAAGACAAAACTTTTCTGATACCAAACGAGAGGCACAAAAAACAATACAGAATACAATAAAAGTCAATATAGAATTACTGTTTTTTTCCCCTTTTTTCTTTTCCTTGATGTTTTGGTATTCTGTTTTTTGTTTTAAAAATTGTTGTACTCTTGGTATCCACCACAGAGTACTAAATCATACCCAATGGTATCCAACCCATGATAGGAAAGGAAAGCACTACAATTTGTCATTTAGTCCAGGTGAGAATAAACCACCCAATTTTACAATCCATTTCCTTTCCTTCGTGTTTAATATATTGTGCCACCCAATTTTGAAAGATCTATTGCCTGATATTTTGTCAATGACTGTGAAAGCAAATTTTGCTGTATGATGAATCAGTGAATGTCTATAAAGAACATTGGTGGCTCTGGCATTTCTAATATCCCCTAGATTTTCTGACTTTCGAAATCGAAATTGTCTAGATGTTTGGCCCACATAGAAAGCTTGACAAGTGCAAGTGGCTAAATATATAACCCAATCTGTTCCACAATTGGCGAAGTAGTTAATGTTGTACAACTGTCCAGTATTTTTATTGGTAAAGGTTTTTGTTTTGAAAACATGTTTACAGAAAGTGCAATGTCCGCATGGGTAAGAACCAACCAATCACTCCCCTGTTAGTGTTGTTTGATGATAAATGGCATCCTGATGCATGATTTTTTTGTAATGAGAGAAATGGAAACCCAAAGTTTTGCCCCGTCTGTAAGAAAATAGGCATTTGTCCCCCAAAAGGTCATCCAATTGTTCATTTATCTTCAAAATATTCCAATGTTTATCAATAACATCAATAAGATGTGCTGTGTTTCTACCAAATGTGGTGACCATTCTCATGGTGTCCTTATTATCCTTCCTGGGTTGATGTTTGTATTCCAATAAAGTGTTCCTTGACTGGTTTTTGGCCCATTGCATGGCTGAGTTAACATTCTGTTTGCCATATCCCCTAGCTAAAAATCTGTTAGCTAAATCCTGATGGGATTGTGTAAGATCCTGCTATGAAGAGCAAATTCTCTTCAAATGCAAAAACTGGGATTTTGGAATGTTAGTAATTGTATGTTTGGGGTGGAGACTGAAGGCATGTAGCAGGCTGTTGTATTGTGGATATTTTTGGTAAACTGTGGTTCGTAGTGTGTTGTCTGGCTGACACTGTAAATGAACATCCAAAAAGTGAATCTCATTTTTTGATGACTCAATGTAAATTCAGCCCTCCATTTATTTCCACTGAGATATTCAATGAATTCCTCCAGATATTCACTGCCTCCATTCCATACAAGCCAACAGTCATCCAAAAATTGTCTCCATATGTCTGTCTCTGGCAAATACAGATTATATAGTTCATTATATATAATGTGCTCCTCCACATATCCCATATATAAATCAGCATATATTGGGGCAAAAGATGCCCCCATTGCTGTGCCTTGAATTTGCCAGTAACACTCATGTTAAAAATAGAAGACGTTTTTAGAAAGGACATGCTCGGCCATAGAAATGACCAATGTGTTGAAACCTGGACTATAAATATTGGTCTTATTTAGCCAAAATTCTAATGCTGTTAATTCAGCCCACTGTGGAATGCTGGTATAGAGTGATGTAACATCCAGGGTACACATCAACCAATGAGGTTCCAATTGAAAACGAGATACAATTTGTAGAAATTTGGTGGTATCCTTTAATCTGGCTCTGACATATGGCAAAAGCGGTTTCAAATATTCTGTCAAAAATGCTGACAATGGCTCCGTGAGGGAGCCTATGCCCAAAACAATAGGCCTGCCTGGTGGCATATTCAAAGATTTGTGAATTTTGGGCAATAGGCAAAGATATTGTTTACCTGGATCATTGACCATTAGTTGTTGTCTAGTTTTGACACTGATAATTCCCTCCTCAACAGCTTCCTGCAGAAAATTGTCAATTTCTGTTTTAAAATTTGGAGTGGGGTCCGTGGGTATGTTCATATAATGCTGAGGGTTGGACAGTTGTCTACTTTCCTCGGCCCAGAAATAACTGGAGTTCATGACCACCACTGCCCCACCCTTGTCTGCTGGTAGAATGGAAATATCAGTGTTGGCCCTAAGATCAATGAGAGCTTTTTGTTCTGCCTTTATCAAATTATGTCTGATGGTATGTAAAGAGTCTAAATGGTAATGCAAATCTTTGATCACTGCCTGTTGGAAGATGGCAACATGTTTACCCATGGGTGGACTGAAATTACACTTCATTACAACTGGATTACAGGTTGACATTTGGTTAATGGATATCTCATTTATCTTTAGGTCAATGACTCTGTGTGTTGATAGGGCATTATTAATATTGGTCATCATATATTTGATAATAGAGCAATGTGTACTCATATGTAGTTAGAAGGCTCCTTGCCTGCAAATATGTTTACTATTAGGGGACATATTAGTTAATAGTCATTATATTATTTTTGTCTAAGAACAGGTGTTTGTTTATCCCTCCCAGTGGTTGGCATTCATAACCACATTCAACTGGTGAATTTCACAATATAACATATTCTTTTGGTTTTGGATTGCTGACTTGCCAATTCTGGGTGGATTCTTCATGTGCCCCCTTGGGTCAATCAGAGTAATTATTTTTTACCCCTTTTTTTCCTATTAGCCAACTTTTACATTCCTTTGTGACTCAAATGGGATTAATATAACAGTTTATTCTATTAGATAATTAGGTTTAAGTATAAGGGGTTTATTTCCCAGCACCCTTGACAGTCTGCTCAGGAGATGTCATATAGCTTCTATTTTTGGTAATTGCTACATCAGAGTTGACTAACAGAGTTTTCAGAGTGACTGAAGCAAATTAGCAACTTATGGTCATGAATCTTAACAAGCTGCTTCAGGGCCTTTGTGCAGATAAGGATAATCTTCATGTATTTGGAATTAAACCTATGGATGAGGGCTCAAAGGAGAACAGCCAGATCGATCCAGCTGAAGGTTGTAATTTGCTATTTACACAGATTGGCAAGAAGGTGAAAACTTTATGTACCAACATTTGGCACTTAAAGCTTTTCAAAGCTTATCAAAATCAAAATATCACCCTGAGAGGTTTAAGGACCAAACTACAGCCATTAGTCAGCAAGCCTGATGATATATTATTAAGGGATTGGAACCTGGCACAGCAACAGGCGTCCATGTCATTTGTTAGCATTCTAGCGTCTTACTATGAAAGAACAATAGAGGTCAACATTTGTGATGTTCAAAAAGTATGTGAGGAATTGAAAAAACATGAAGAACAAAAAACATTAAAGACAATCTTAGCAGACTCTCAAAGGAACTGACTACCTTTGAAAATCATTTGAAAGACAAGAAGTTACATAATTTTTCCAGAGATATGGAGGACTATGAGAGGGGTAGGCCATTTGAGTCACAGAGAAGTGTTAGGTTTGTGGATGGAACAAAAAATACCACTCAGGCAAAAAAAAGACCGAGATTGTGTCTTTCGACTTTTCCCGGATAGGGGTCGAAACAGTGGAACTCCGGTCTGCTAATGTTTGGTAGTGGATTTTTACGTACCGGGTTATCAGCCCTGATGCACAACCTTCAATGAAGGCATACCCCATTCATGTATGCCTCCACACAGAAGATGCTCTAGCTGAGAATCGAATGGGACAACATCTTACTGTGAGGCGACAACGCTACCGCAGCACCACCACCGCAGTCCATATTGAAAAAAGGTAGACCACACACTACAACCTCGGGGGAGGAATCCTCCACTACTGACACCGAATCCACATACATTAGTGATTCCCCTGATTCCAAGAGGGGCTGGGGTCCAGAATACCTTTTAGGGGTAGGAGGCATGGGGGGGGGGGAGTAAACACAGGTGTAAAAACCATAGAGGATCTTTTTCAATCAATAGTGAAATAAATCTTGAATGCTCAAACGTGCATAATATTTCAAAATATGTTTTATCATCTGAAGAGGAATCATTGTTGAATAAAGGTCTTGGTTTTATCCCTGTTTTTTTGTGGATGAAAGCATTTTTGTTTCTGATATATTATCTTTTTGTAGAAAGATTAATTTAAAATTGTTTTTCGGCCAACAGGATCATTCTCAGAGATCCACTGATTTTAGATTCCACAAATCTAATTTCAGTCCACCCATGGACAAACATGTTACCATCTTCCAACAGGCAGTGATCAAAGATTTGCATTACTATTTAGACTCCTTACATACCATCAGACATAATTTGACAAAGGCAGAACAAAAAGTTCTCATTGATCTTAGGGCCAACACTGATATTTCCATTCTACCAGCATTCAAGGGTGGGGCGGTGGTGGTCATGGACTCCAGTTATTACTAGGCCAAGGGAAGTAGACAACTGTCTAACCCTCAGCATTATATGAACGTGCCCATGGACCCCACTCCAAATTTTAAAAAAGAAATTGATAATTTTATGCAGGAAGCTGTTGAGGAGGGAATTATCAGTGTTAAAACTAGACAACAACTAATGGTCAATGATCCAAGTAAACAATATCTTTACTTATTGCCCAAAATTCACAAATCTTTGAATATGCCCCCAGGCAGGCCTATTTTTTTGGGCATAGGATCCCTCACGGATCCATCATCAGCATTTTTGACAGAATATTTGAAACCGCTTTTGCCATATGTCAGAGCCAGATTAAAGGATACCACCGAATTTCTACAAATTGTATCTGAGTCTCAATTGGAACCTCATTGGTTGATGTGTACCATGGATGTTAAATCATTCTATATCAGCATTCCACATTGGGCTGGATTAACAGCATTAGAAGTTTGGCTAAATAAGACCAATATTTATAGTCCAAGTTTCAACACATTGCTCATTTCTATGGCCGAGCATGTCCTTCCTGAAAACATCTTCTATTTTTAACATGAGTGTTACTGGCAAATTCAAGGCACAGCAATGGGGGCATCTTTTGCACCAATATATTCTGATTTATATATGGGATATGTGGAGGAGCACATTATATATAATGAACTACATAATCTGTATTTGCCAGAGATAGACATATGGAGACGATTTTTGGAAGACTGTTGGCTTGTATGGAAAGGAAGCAGTGAATATCTGGAGGAATTCATTGAATATCTCAATGGAAACAAATGCAGGGCTGAATTTACGGTGAGTCATCATAAAAATGAGATTCACTTTTCGGATGTTCATTTACAGCGTCAACCAGACAACACACTAAGAACCACAGTTTACCAAAAATATCCACACTACAACAGCCTGCTACATGCCTCCAGTCTCCACCCCAAACATACCATTAATAACATTCCAAAATCCCAGTTTGTACATTTGAAGAGAATTTGCTCTTCACAGCAGGATCTTACACAATCCCATCAGGAATTAGCTAACAGATTTTTAGCTAGGTGATATGGCAAACAGAATGTCAACTCGGCCATGCAGTGGGCCAAAAACCAATCAAGGAACACTTTATTAGAATAAAATCATACACCCTGGAAGGATAATAAGGACACACTGAGAATGGTCACCATATTTGGTAGAAACACAGTACATCTTATTGATGTTATTGACAAACATTGGAATATTTTGAAGCTAAATGAACAATTGGGTGACCTTTTGGGGACAAATGCCTATTTTCTTACAGGCAGGGCAAAATTTTGGGTTTTCATTTCTCTCATTACAAACAAATCATGCATCAGGATGCCATTTATCATCAAACAACACTAACAGGGGAGTGATTGGTTGGTTCTTACCCATGCGGACATTGCACTTTCTGTAAACATATTTTCAAAACACAAACCTTTACCAGTAAAAATACTGGACAGTTGTACAACATGAACTGCTTCGCCAATTGCAGAACAGATTGGGTTATATATTTAACCACTTGCACTTGTCAAGCTTTCTGTGTGGGCCAAACATCTAGACAATTTAGATTTCGAATGTCAGAACATCTAGGGGATATTAGGAATGCCAGAGCCACCAATGTTCTTTATAGACATTCACTGATTCATCATACAGCGAAATTTACTTTCACAGTCATTGAGAAAATATCAGGCAATAGATCTTTCAAAACAGGGTAGCACAATATATTAAACATGAAGGAAAGGAAATGGATTGTAAAATTAGGTGGTTTATTCTCACCTGGACTAAATGACAAATTGTAGTGCTTTCCTTTCCTATTATGGGTTGGATACCATTGGGTATGATTTAGTACTCTGTGGTGTATACCATGAGTACAACAGTTCTTAAAACAAAAAATAGAATACCAAAATATCAAGGAAAAGAATAAAGGGGAATAAAACAGTAATTCTCTATCGACTTTTATTGTATTCTGTATTGTTTTTTGTGCCTCTCATTTGGTATCAGAAACGTTTTGTCTTGGACAGGAAATGATGTCATGGATACCTCATTAGATCAAGTATTTATTGCAGGATTATCACTGCTTTTTGTGATGTACCACTGATGAAAGCTATACGCTGAAACTGGTCTGGCTCTTACAATAAATCTTCACGCTTCCAAGGTGCTGGTTTTCTTTTTTTCATGTTTGCTACAGTTTGTCTGGCCCATGCACCTACCATACTTGCTAGCCTGCCTCTCCTTAACTTAGTGTATTTTGTGCCATTCTGCACTAACTCCAAGCAGATCTGAGAATTGCCACTTAAATTCTTGACATAATCAGCAAACAACACAAGTGTACTCAACACGGAAAGGCAGCAATATATTCAAGCGAAGTCCAATAAAAAGCATAAAATCCTTTAATTCATGAAGAAATGCAGGCAAAAATGAGCGCTTTCGTGTAACTCGATGTACGCTTCATCAGATTACAAATTACATTAAATTTCATTCAGTTTAAATACAAATCTAGCAGTTAAATTAACTTCAATTAAGCAATTTAATAGGGTATTAACTAAGTAAATTACTAACTATAGACAGCAGATCCTATCTACTTAAAGGAGCCTTACATGAATATCCAATACTACATGACATGTATAAATAACGTAGTTTTATATGAATATATTATTATGCTTAAACAAATATCATATAACAACTGTATAAACATTATCTGAAAAATGTATAAATAAAGTATAAAGCTAAGAATAAAATAAAATAAATATGTAAATATATATATATATATATATATATATATATATATATATATATATATATATGAATGAACTGGTTAAGCAAGAATGTTATAACTATATAACTGTCACATCATGAATTAATATCACACACTATTAAAAGATACTAAATATAATTATAAAATCATGTCCATATGAAAAAACATTATATAGATAGTAAATCAAGAAAACGATCTAATAACCACTTTATAGATGGACATACTTGCAAAATTAATATTTTCAAATGTGTGTGTAAAGCATAATATCCCTCAACTGTATATGAATGAAATATATACTGAAAAAGGGAATTAAATATGTGAATATGTGATTAACATTATCTATGGGCTTTCAGTAAAGGTTTAAGAGATATATATTGATTCAACCCAGGGAAATAATGGGCTCTCAACTTAAATATCCATTCTAATTCTTTCTGCTCTAACATATTCATGTGATCTCCCCCCTTTTTTTCATCAATGTTCACAATTTGTAACACCCTAAATCTAAATTTATGATCTCCATACTCAGATATATGTTTTACCAGGGCATTCAGTTCATTCTTCTTTTTAATATCATATACATGATTATATATTCTATTTTTGAGCTTTCTTTTAGTTAGACCTACATAATAAGCAGGACATAGTTGACAAGTGGCAAAATAAATTACATTAGAAGTATTGCAGGAAGCAAAGAACCTGGGGACAAAAGAATAATTTAAAGTAGGATGGAAAAATTCTTGTGTATCAGTGATGTAACTGCACATATTGCAGCAACTACAGGGATATGTTCCAAGCCTTAGAGGAAGTGAAGGTTGCAATACATCACTTGGACTCAAATTGGTACAAAGCAGTCTTTTTAAATTTTTATTGTTTCTATATGTAAAACTAGGTGTATGGCCTATTAGTTTTGTCGTTTTATCATCTATAGTAAGCACTCTTAAATTCTTGACATAGTTAAAGAATGCCTTGTGGTTATCCTTGGAGTCCTTGGCAATTTTTCTTTCGAAGCTAGCCTTGGATGATTTTATGAGGGATCGTAGTTTTTTGCTGATACTGATCAGGTATGTCTTCCCTTCTTGGGATTTTACTCTTTTCTGTACTAGTTTCCTTCTTCTACTGTATAACTTTTTATGGCAGGGGTCCACCAGACTGGTTTCCTTTTCTTGGAGGAGTGAGTCTTAGTTTTTCTTGGGATAGCATGATCCATGCTTTCTTGTAGATGCCCGTAGAGTGCATTAGTAAAGGATTTTGCAGCTTGGGCAGCATTATCCTTTAGCATGGGGGTTTTGAAACTTTCCACCTCGGTCTTAAGTAACATGAAGTTTGCATTTGAAAAGTTTTTCACAGTGGTTTCTTTGACCAGGGATGGGGGTGGAATGTGGATATCCAGAGTGATTAGTTTATAGTCAAATCTAACCAGCAAGGGGTTGACCGCCGGTGTGGAACACCAGTCACCCATGTTGGTTATGATTAGGTCCAATATGTTGTCACCTCTGGTCGGGGTGTTGGCCAGTTGATCCAGGGCATTTGAGTTTATAAATTCTAGGAAATGTTGGGCAAGGGAGTTAGTACTTGAGTAGTTTTCCCAGTTAATGTTTGGGTAATTATAATCACCCAATATCAGGGTGTTTGGTAGGACCTATATGTTTCCCAGTGTTTCCAGAAATGTGGAATCGGGCTCCTGGGACATGGTGGGTGATCTGTAGCAAGCTAAAATTTGAATTGCAGTTTTGCCCATTGTTAGTTGCATGTGGATGATCTCTGAAGCATTGTGCTGTGCCACTAACCTGGAGGTGTGGGTATCCTTGATGAATATTGATACATCCCCACCTTTTGTATTTCGGTTGGGGTTTTGTGGCCAAAATGTATGGTATAAGTTGTAGCCTGGTAGTGCTGGGGTGCTATCTGGAGCCTTAAACCAGGTTTCTGTTACTGCACATATATACTGATTTTCTCCATAGTGAGGAGTGCTTTGAGTGCATGCATTTTGAGGTTTAGACTTCTGGTATTGAGCAGCATTACCCTCAATTTTGTTACATGTGCTATTTATGGCAGTGGGTTTGTCTTTTGAGCCTTGCCTAAAAAAGAAGACACTATGGGAGTGGCAAGAGCCTTGGCCAGTATTCGAAAGCCTAAGGGTGACAGCTGCAAGCCATCTCTAGCGAAGCAGCGTGGCTTGTCGAGCAAGTCTTCCCATATATATATATATATATATATATATATATATATATATATATATATATATAAGCTAGATAGATATAGATATACTTCCAAATGTTATGGTGCACGACCCAGAAAACAGTGCAAATGGATAAGAAAAAACACTCCACATGTAATCCAGCACTGAAGACTCCAGAGGGCAAAACTCGTCTGTGTTTCCTGTTCATAGATGGTGATTGCTGAGTAAGAGGCCTGGGTCAGACAACAGCACTGCTTTCTGCAGTCTTTTGTCACTGTTTGAACATTTTTTGTGGAAATACTATATTTTGGAATAAAACGACAATGGATTATCTATATATATATATATATATATATACATATACCACAGAGGAGTGTAAGGGAAATATTGAAAACATTCGGCAACTAAAACTATTCTACAAAGGCCATAATATCTGATATCACTCAGATGTGCAAAATATGGAGTAATCTGACTATATATTTTTCCAGTGGAGACCTCTAGATCTAAAAATTGAAAAAGTTCTAGATCACATAGAACAGATGTGAAACAATCCCTGTAATGAGTAGTAGAAGAAGCAGTGGATAAACTGTTAGTAAGAAAAGATCAGAAACATCAATATGTAGGAAATTATGCACCCTATGTGGGTCTAAATATTCAAAAATGTGTGCATTCACAATTAGTACATATATTACAGTATGTGCTGGCTTTAAGTGGTATGATATAGTTTTCCTCTCTAGCATTGCATCATATGTGGATGAACTATTAATTTAAAAAAAAGTTTGTAAACATTTTTTTATTAAGGATATGCCTATATAAGTCTTACTTTAATTTTGATGACATCACTGAAGGGATTGCATGGAGATACACACAAAGACTTTAATGGCTGCATCTCTGTGCATTTATGATGGTACATCCACTAGGTTCTATGGATATATCCCTGTTCCGTCACTATGGTGATGTTACCAAGGGATAAAGTAGATTTATGTTGGGGTATCCAAAATAAAACATTTGCATTTTCTTTTACTAGGAATCCATTTACACATTTATTAGCAATTCTGTGGGAGCTGTAGCATAATTAAGCCAAAGCATCATAGTCTAAAGAAATTATGAAGTAGTATTTTAAATAAGCAAGAGTTTGGAAGTCAGTGTCCTATCCCTAACAATATAATAAAATTCTAATGGGTGGCAGTTTTACCAAAACTACTTCCTATGTATCTTGCTTTGCATATGAGACACATCTGTGAGGCTCCCTTACTAAGTCAAAGCCATATTTGGGGAAAAGCAGGCAGGTGTCATGAGATGACAGTATTAAGGATGCCATAAACCTGAATAATATTGTAAGGATGGTGGTGGTTGACATAATCCAGTGGCAATTACTGATTTACAACATCATTTTGGCTTCACTGGCCTGAATGCACCTATAAAGAGTTAAGTAAGTAAAAAGGAAAATGTCACGGGCATTCAGAAGTCATATATATATATATATATATATATATATATATATATATATATATATATATATATATATATATATGTAACACTGGTGTGTTCTTAAAGGGTCATTTGCAAATATCCCATAGGCATATATTACAAGAGGCTTAAGGAATTATATAGTGAAAATCTATCTTGGCTGGGTCTTTCTTGTAGATTTTACTAGATGGTTTGTCTGTGTGACCTTTTTTCACTTTTGTTTGGAATCACTAAGTATCAGTTTTATTCAACTATGTGAAACAGAAGGGCATAAGGCATTTACATTGCTAAAACTTCAATACAAGCAAAAGGACACCATTGCAACAATATACAGCAAGAAAAAGCTTTATTAAGGTGTAAATCTTTTGTTATAGAGACAGGATTTGCAAAAGACAAACTGGAACGGGAACATAATCAGGGAATATGACATGTACAGATATGTATGTAGGCCATAGGCCAGGAGAGCATTAATGAGCCTATCCAAAATTCTCAAATGTCCCAAAGCATTGTCCGGCCAAGTGACTTGATCAAGGTCACTCAGTAGGCAAATGAAGGTTGAGGGCATAAAGCCCTGAATCTATACGTTAATAGCTCATAACCTCAATTGTCTGCACCAAATACCAGACATCATGAATTCATTGTATTAAAAATATTATTTTTTTATAAGTCGTACTTTTGAAGAGGATCGGAAAGGCAGTCAGGGTGGTATATTAAGGAATTTAGGAGTTTAAAGAAGTATTAATGAGCTAAGAGCATATAACTGTTCATTCATACATTTAAGTGAAAGAGTTATTGCTCTGGGACTTGTAACCTGGGCATCCATTACTGAAAGGTAATGATTTTATGTCTAGCTGGTTTGTGACTAGTTCAGTTTGACAATTTTGAAATCTGAGCTTATGTAATTCTGATATAGTGTGTGTTTTGTGTTTGCATGTGTATGTGTGCACTGTGTCTACATGTGCACATAGTGTGTGTGTGTGTGTGTGTGTGTGTGTGTGTGTGTGTGTGTGTTTCTGTGTGTCTATGTGTGTGTTCATGGGTGCAGAGTTGACTGCACTGTTTATGTGTGTGTGTGTGTGTGTGTGTGTGTGTGTGTGTGTGTGTGTGTGTGTGTGTGTGTGTGTGTGTGTGTGTGTGTGGATATGAATTTCATGTGTCTATTACTGCCTTGAGATATTTGTAAAATATGCATTAATAATTGCTTGCCTGTCTTGGTTCATGACTTTTTGCTTCATATGATAAGAAACAAAGCACCTGCATTAACAGTGAAAAAAACAGATATGTGCGACAGAGGTAACTAAACACAATATTTAATATACTCAGTATGATGATATATTAGCATATTCCCCTTTGAAGACCCTGACTCATGTGCTTCTTTGTACTGGATTATTGATGAGGTGATCACTGATGTGATGTTCAGAAGGCATGGAAGGATAGTTAAGCACAGACTGGTCTCAAAAGAGGTGCAGAAAACACCCACAAGTACTTGAATTAAGCAGTACGTGAATATCGCAAGTACTTCACAGAATCACATTTTAAAAGCCAACTGACTGGGAGCAAGGGGATGAATTCTAGGGGTCTATATTATAACATCGAAGTCTAAAAACTTTAAATGTTATAATATCGAACCCAGTAGAGCGAATGCTTGAAATAGCAAAGCTGCAGAACACCGAATACTTTCCTAGGGAAAGTATTCAGTGGGCCGTTTCTGCAGCTTCACTATTTCCTCAATTGTGGAGCGAAGGTTACGAACCGGGTTAAGGCAAGTTTGCAAATGAAGGTGAGTGTGTGACTGGGCATGGGTTAGGTGAGTTAGGGTTAGGGCGCAGGTCAGGTAAATGTGCGATTGTGTGGATGTGAGGGTTAGGGTGGGGTAGATGAGTTAGGGTTAGGGAGCGGGTAAGGTGAGTGTGCGATAGTTAGGGACCTTAGGGTTAGGGTTGGGTTAAGGTAAGTGGATAGCTAGTGGTGTATGTCTGGTTTAGTGTAGGGTTTAGTGAAGTGTATGTGTGTGGATTATTTATTTTGGTGTGCTAGTTGTGTTTGTATTTGTCGGAACAGCAAATTTTTTCCCTGGGAAAAAATTTGCTATTCTGATTGTTCGGTTTTCTGGTGTTTCGATTGAATGGGTTCGATATTATAACAGTCAAAGTTTTTAGACTTTGATGTTATAATATAGACCCAGATTCTAGGACCTGCACCAGTTTGTGTTAAACATGATAGTATCAGAAGATGGTACACACAGGTGGTCACTGACTCTAACAATATGCCACAATTGCCTGGCACAAGACATGGTGTTCATAACTCTGCACATTCCTCATGAATGACATATGCCTTCTGGTAGTGTTAGCACAACACCATATTAAAACTGCACAAACTGTTAACAGGGTAGTTGTCACAGGTGTGCGTGTGTGCACGTGTGCATGTTTGTGTGTGTGTGTGTGTGTGTGTGTGTGTGTGTGTGTGTGTGTGTGTGTGTGTGTGTGTGTGTAAGAGATAGAGGGAGAGCACATTATCTGTGGAGAGGAAGCTATTCTAATGGGGCTTACTGTGTTTGCTCTTCATTGTAATGAACTAAGACCAATAATCAATGAAGAGTCTCTTATTTCATTTTATATGATTTGAAAAAATGTCTACATTATCCACCGTAACAAGGAACAGTAAATAAAGAAAACAAAAAAAAAAATGAACACAATGATTCTGTGATGTTCTGGGAAGCTGTAGGCAGCAAAGGCAGCAAAGCCATAATGAATCATCTAATGCACCTATAAGCTTGACCATTCTGAAAAAAAAAAAGAAAAAGGAAGTAAAAAAGAACTGCTGAATGTCTATTAATGTGACCAACACTGTTTTGATTGGTCAGGCCTAAGATAGATGGAAGGTCTTATGGTGAACTATTATAAGCAATGACCCACACAAAACAAAATGATATAAGTGTTTGCATCATACACTGACATTCTTGTACACCCATGATATTACAGAGAAGCACAGGATTCCAGACCATGAATAGCTGGGAGAAAGACTCTTATCGGCTTTAAGAATTATTTTCTTTTTTGGGACAGCAACTGGCACTTCACTTATCCTTGGCACACCTGGAGAACAAAAACTGCTATGTCCACATGTTATTTATTGACTTCAACTCAGTCTTCAACATGGTCACCCCCCAACATCTGGTTAAGAAACTAGTCCATCTGGGTGTTAGCACTTCTTTATGCAACTAGATTCTAGACGTTATTATTGACAGACCACAAAAGGTATGCATAGGCGACAACACCTCAATGAGCATCACGCTGAACACTGGAGTACCTCAAGGATGTGTCCTGAGTCTCCTGTTGTTCACCATGCTGACACATGACACTGCATCACTAGGTACAACACAAACCACATTATTAAGTTTGCAGATGATACTACAGTGGTGGGTCTTATCAGCAATGGTGATGAGAAGTCTACAGAGATGAGGTGAACAAACTGATTAGCCTGTGTGACAACAACTGGCTCTCAAAGTGAATAGAACAAAGGAGATGACAATAGACTTCAGGAAGAGATTTGAGGCTCATTCCCCACTCACAATCTAAGGAGAAACAGTGGAGAGGGTGAAGAGCACCAAGCTCCCAGGGGGTGCATATCGCTGAAGACTTGTCTTGGTCAATAAACACTAATCACATTGTCTAGAAGGTGCAACAGCATCTACACTTTCTAAGAACGTTGAAGAGAACAAAACTACCACCTTCAGTTCACAACCTTCTACAGGGGTACCATCGAAAGCATTCTGACTAGTAATCTGTTGGTGTGGTATGGAAACTTAACAGTTTCAGATCACAAATCTCTCCAGATGGTGGTGAAAGTGGTGGAGAGAATAATCAGGTCCACACACGCATCTATCCAGGACTTGCACTCGGCTTGGTCCCTCAGCAGAACCATGAAAATAGTCAGACTGCATTCATCCTGCCCATGGTCTCTTCTCTTCTCATGTTGGTCTTTAGGCAACAGATATCGTAGCTTGTGTCTCAAAACCACCAGATTTAATAGAAGCTTTTTCCACAAGACATTAGACTTCTGAACTCCAGTAAAAATATGCACCATGCTGGGCATTAAAGTTTGGAGTTACAATGCTGAAATAATTCACAGGCATGTGCAATAATTCTATGAAAGTACAATCTTAGACCTTTATGTACAATATTAACGATGCCAAGTTAACATTCTGTGCAATATGCCAAGTTAGCAATTTGAAATCTGTCTGATTCTAATTTGTGTCATATATTATCTGTGCAATATTTTGGGTACTGATGAAGACATGTAAGTGGAAGAGTCTTGGTGCATGTCATTGTACTTGCTACTGCACTGCATAAATGTCTTACTGTTGTTATTGTTGGATTAGCTTTAGTATATGTGTTATTGTTGTATTAATATTAGTATTAATATATGTAATTTTATTCAGTTACACTTTTGTGTGGTCTGAATGACAATAAAGTTCACTTTGACATTGACTTTGAACAATTCTTATAATTAAGAAAACATATTTTGACGGTACATAGTACAGTGATACCAAGGCAGACATATCTCCCTTTTAATGGTGCCAGTAAAAGGTCATAGTCATAGGTTTATGTAGTCGCATGTCATATACTGTAAGCTCACTTCTTTATGTTGACAGTTTGGGCATAATACATTGGATAATGCAGGATACCAAGAGCTAATTCATAACAAGGAATTATAAATATCTCAAAGTTATCCAATAGACTGTAGACACTACCTGTGGCATATTCTCTGTATTATAACAACAGGTAAGAAGGTACACCAAGTTCCTGTCAACAATAATCTCAATGGACTTCATTGAGAGGCTTTCTTCTTACACGTATACTGTGTTTTAACTAAGGTACTCATGCTGACAAAATCAAGTCGTCCCTGAAGTTCTTTCCCATCTACTTTGACCAAAGTACTTCATCAGTTTAACAGCAGCTCAGTGACAGGATGCTGTCTCAGTCAATGTTGTTATAACTTGATTGCATTCTATAACCTCTTCACTCCTCACTGATCCTTTATGCACTTCTTCGGGAGCTTCCAATATATTTTCCCCAACACAGTATTTAGCAATGTGCCCTTGCTTGTCACATTTACATAACAGAACAGAAGACATGTTCACCCTTCACCTTACTTACAGTTTTATTGACTGCTTTAGTGGGTGATTCTTTAAACACATTTTCATAGGATACTATCCTTTCTGCTAAAGTTTCTAGCATTCAACATCTTGTTGCTCCAAACACACACACACACACACACACACACACACACACACACACACACACACACACACACACATGCAAACACGCACACACACACACACACACACACACACACACACACACACACACACACACACACACGCACACACACACACACACTATCAAGCTATCTATAGATATTTCACAAATATTTCCAACATTTTATCATTAATGCTGAGATCTTCAAGGAGTCCAACTACAACTTTGCAATTTGTTTTAGTCCAAATAACTATTTTCTTAGTATTCTGTTTCTAGGGAAATTCTACACATTAAACTTAATGTCTTGGTTTCAGACGTGAATTACACCCTTGCTACAAAACTTTTCCTTACTTTATCAAAATGTGTACAGCCTGAATTAGGCAACATGGAGAGGAAATCTTATTAATCACAATGTATTACATTCATTGCTCAACAGTGACTGGAGAATCAGAGCTTCAGGTTTATGAAGTTTAGTTGCCTGTTGCATACATCAGATGTGGAATTTTAAGTAGCAAACCCACCAAGACGTTAATAAAAACAGTTGTTGTGTCTTTTGGCTTTTCCCAGTTAGGGGTCGCCACAGCGGAACTCCGGTCCGCTAATGATTGGCAGTAGATTTTTACATGCTGGCTTGCCGGGCCTAATGCACAACCTTCAACGAATGAACGCCCATTCACACATGTCACCACACAGAAGATGCTGGTTTTATTTAATTGATTTTGATGGACAGAACCAAAATGCAATAACAGGTGAAGTAAAAGAGCAATTCAGTTTTTAATAAAACTGACAGTTCAGTTCATTAGCCTCTTTAATAGCAATGTTCAACTCAGGTGCCAAACAAAAGTTTCATGGCTGACAGTTGTAAATGCACCCTACAATGTAGTAGTGTTCAGTAAATAAAAGTCTTTTTTCAAAGGGGCATTCATTCCTATAATTCAAAGTATCTTGTCACCATGACTTCTAAAAGTGAAAAAATAAGTCCTGGGACTAAGAAAGAATGTGAACACAACTGAGACCAGCCCTCCTCTTTTTACTGTGTGTGAGCAATTACAGTCAATGACCATTAACAATGAATATAGCTAGGCAAACATTAAATGACAGATACTTAAACATGCTGCTTTGGCTACAGACTGGACTCAGGATGATTTGGTTGTAACATGGTGTGACCACAGAGAAGTATGATCACCAGAAGTACTTGTATATCATGCAAGCACCTTGATCGTGGTCTGTGAAATCCTGTCTGCACAGTATACAGAAAGTACAGTTGTATAAGGAAACTAAGCGCAGCAGTAGATGTTTGAATGATCACTGTTAAAGTAGTCTAAGCTATACAGATTATGTCTTGCCAAGGACATAAGCGCTGACCAGTTTGCAAGACTTCAGGGCATCTTCCACATACCCAAATCATTAGTCAGCTTGAGCTGAGCTACTTAAAATTCAAGTTTGTATGCCAAGCCTTACAGAACTTTTACGCCATCAGAGTCAGGGAGGCTAAAGCCTTGAGAAAGACAATGTTAGGAAAAAAGTAATAATAATAACAAGTGTCCACAGCCTGGAATAAAACTTAATAAACAAAAACAAGTGAGATGGAGGGAGGGAGCAACTTCTGCAGCAATAATCATTTGTACATCTACTTTTATAATAATATTTTACTTACACTTACCCATTTGGTATGTACCTCTCAAGACATCTGCAACAACTGGAAAGGCCTCAGAAATACCTCACTAAAAGAATCACAGGCCTAAAGCAGATGCCCTACGCTGACCGCCTTAAAAAACTACAGCTATACTCTGTCGCATATCATCTACTCAGAGGCGATCTCTGCTTAACATACAAGGCCATGTCAAACCCTGAGCTGTTGGACATGCTACACTTAAAGAAATCCCAATCCCTCAGAGCTACACGCTCCAGGGATCTAAACCTTGTCATCACGATAAACAAAACATGCTGGAGGGATAGGTTCCTGACCCAGAGACTCCCCAGACTCTGGAATAGATTGCCCATTCATGTCAAGCAGAGTGCCTCTTTGGACCTCTTCAAGAGGAACCTTGACGATTGGATGGGAGAAAGGAAATTCACCCCAGGGATCACGTCAGTCGCCCTGCTAGACAGGGGTCCAGGAAAGTAAATAATGTGGGAAGAAATAGCCAGGGAATTGTTATGGCTAGGCTTGTATAGGCCATAGGGCTGATAGCCTAGTACCAACCTATGAACCTATGAACCTATGAACACAACTGTATCATGTTCTTCATTTTGATCACTGCTGTCATAACCTAAGTTGTATGGGTAGATTACCATAGCTTAGATAGACTGATAGGAGGACGGATGAAGGTCAACGAGACCCTGGAGAATGATCCTGTCAAAACCTACCCTAGACTTGGAGAAGAAGTCTAGTTTATAGTGCATTGTAAATGTCTGCCCAGAGGATAAAGCTGTTACTTCTAGAATACCACTAGAAGCCAAGGCCCTGGTTGAATGAACCTTGACCCTGCCTGGGATCTGTTGTGGTATGAGTAACAAAATGTAATAGATGAGCCAACCATTTAGAAATAGTTCATTTTAATACTAGTTATCCTTTCTTCTTACATTCAAAAGAAAGGAAATAAATGATCAGAAGTTCTTAATGATTTTGTTCTGTCAAGATAGTACCCAAGTTGTCTATGGACATCCAAGGTATGAAGTAACCTTTCTCCCTTATTTATAAGTTTATGGGAGAAAACAGGGAGATGAATATCTTGCTTTAAACTTGGATACCACATTAGGTATAAAAGAAGGATAAGTTCTCAAAGAAATCCTACCTATGTGAAAAAATACATAATGTTGACCCAACATAAGAGCTTGCAACTCAGATAGTCTTCTAGCAGAGGTTAGAGCAATGAATAAGACAATTTTCTATGTCAAGAACTTCAAGACAGCCTGATCAGCTGGTTTAAATGGAGGAAGAGTTAGATTTTCTATCATAAAGTTATGATCCCAATGATGTGCCACCTGTTTTCTAAGAGGCTTCTTGTGCAACAACCTCTCAAAAACATTTTCACATGAGACTGCATTGAATGAGGGGATCCAGGGGCAGTTATGCTGAAATGGTTGACAAATTAATATTGATCAAGATAAGATAGGCCATAAGAAAACCTTTTCCATTTCATAATATAGAATTTTCTAGTAGCAGACTCTCTTGCCTCCATTAGCACCTGCTGCACATCCTAAGAAAACAGGATCCTAAAAGATATTAAGATCCTTTCATCCAGGCAGTCAGTTGCAGTTGTTTGAGATTTATATTATCAAACATTCATTGCCTTTTGTGAGTAAATCCACTTGCAGAGAAAGCTTGTGGTATTTGCTCCTGGCCATTTCCAGAAGAAGGGAGAACCACAGTTGCCTGGTCCAGAATTGAATCACCACAATATTCTCTGTGAAATCTTTCTGAAGCTTCAGAAGAACCCTGGATATCAGTAGAAATGGTAGAAAAGCATACATGATCATTCATATACAAGGAAAAGAAAAGGTATTTGTCTTCCAGGCCTTCTTATATGGAGTCCTGGAGCAGACTTTTGCCAATTGCTTGTGTAGATAGAAGACCAAAAGATCTATTTGAGGTGTTCCCTACAAATGGAACAAATATTGGAAGACCCTCTGATTTAGTTTCCATTCATAAGGGTCTATCCTGATCTACTTGTCTGAGCCACACATTTCCTCTGATGTAATGTCAAATATCTGTAGAGTGAAATTGTGATGAAAAAGTATATCCCAGGTTATCATGGCTAGTCTGCATGGTGGGTAAGCTCTGGTTCCACTTGCTGTTTTATATATATATATATATATATATATATATATATATATATATATATATATATATATATATTGCATCTGTGTGGTGTTGTCTGTAGATGCTTGCTTAGGTCAAGGGGACCACAGACCTTTTAGAAAGCTGAGAGTATTTTTCAGAGCTACTGCCTCCTTTATGTTGATGTGTTTTGGTCTGTCTTTTTTTTCCAAAGACCATGCACTTTTATCCCCATAGACACTGCTCCCTAAGCAAATCTGGGGTGTATGTTGTGACTGTGCTGAAGAAAGAGGGGAGACTAGTAGATCTGGATTCAGAGAGTTTGGTATTTCTACTATACCATCTCCTTATTTACAAATCCTATAACTGGAATTTGAAAAGTCAAAAGATATTGGGGTTGGAACGAGAGAGATTCCATGTAGCTTTTTCATGTGAAGTTTTGCAAAGGGGTATTACAAGTATCATTGATGTCATGAGACATCCTGAATAATTCCATTGCTGAGATTAAAGTTTGAGCAGAAAAAAAAAACAGGAATAGATCTAAATACAGGTCTATTTTCTCTGTGGAAGAAAAGCTCTTTGAACTGAGGTAGCCAGCAGATACCCCAGAAAAACAATCCTGTTTAGAGGAGTCAGAAAAGACTTCTAAACATTGTCTTGGAATCCCAAGCTGTGTAGCAGATCACTTAGTAAGACATTCCAGACTCTTTGAAAAATACTCTGCAAAGGTAAGCAAGGTGTCTAAATAAGGAAAAACATGAATACTGTGCAGTCTGCAGTAGGTTATAACAGGATCTAGCCACTTTGCGAACACTCTTGGAGTACTAGATAGCCGAAAGGGTAAGGCAGAGAAGTGTGTGTGATCTAGACGCATACAACATTAAGAAACACCTGAAATATATAACTAAGGGAATGTGATGATATACATCTTTCAAATTCCAGGTCACTAGGAAAGTCAAATGGGGAACAAGGGGCAACAAGTTCTGAAGTGACAACATTTTGAACTTGGCCACCATTACAAATTGAATCACAAAGGAAACGTCCAAAACTGTTCTCCATGAGGCTTCTTTCTTTGACACTAGAAACATCCTTGAATAAAATCCTTATCCTCTCTGAGAAGGAAGGGCAGCTTCTAACAGCCAATTGCTGAAATTGATCGTCTTGTCTTCATATATGTACCCAAAGAGTGGCGTTTAGCAACCCCCTCTCCACAAAGGTGGTGCCTCAATGGATCCTGGAAACTATCACCCCATAAGCCTGACTAGCTTGGTCTGCAAAGCTATGGAAAGGATCATCATGGACCTTGTAAATAAAGATATTGGGGACCTACAGACACTAGATACTACCCAGTTTGGCTTTGTTAAGGGCAGATCCCGCCTCTTAAACCTGGTCAATTTCTTTGAAACAGTCACCAAGGCCATTGACGAGGGGAAGGTGGTCCACACAGCCTACCTGGATCTCACAAAAGCCTTCGATACAATACCCCACTTGGGCATTATAGATAAGCTCACCAGCTTAAATATAAACCCCTATGTCACTAGATGGGTTGCAAACTGGCTCAAGGACAGAACCCACATGGTTAGAATTGTTGGAGACATGTCAGACTCCAAACCAGTTACAAGTGGCATCCCACAAGGCTCAGTCCTGGGACCTCTCTTGTTCAGTATATATTTCTCAGAGGTACAGGCCGACATGGAAGGACTGTGGCTGACCAAGTTCACAGATGACTGCAAACTGGGCACCATAATTGACTCTCCAGCCGACACAAGCATCCTCCAAAAGGGCCTCATAGAAACAGACAACTGGTGCCAGAGCCATGGCCTCAAGCTAAACGCCAAAAAGTGTATAGTCATCCCCTTTGGCAAAAACAATGTGCCCACAAATTACCACATAAGTGGTAATCCATTAAGTACGGAAGAAGTATTTAGGGACCTGGGGACCCAGGTTGATAGCAATCTCTCATTTGACAACCACGTGGCCAAAGTGGTTAGAAAAACATTTTATATAGCCCACCTAATCATGAAGGGATTCACATCTAGATCAGGGGAGGTCATCGTGCCTCTTTACTCATCCCTCATCAGGCCCATAATTGAGTACAATGCCCCTTTTGGGATGTACCTTACCAGGCACCTGCAGCAACTGGAAAGACCCCAAATGTACCTCACCAAGAGGGTCAAAGGGCTCAAACAGATGCCGTATGCTGCCTGTTTAAAGAAACTCCAGCTCTACTCAGTGGCATAATGCCTGCTCAGAGGCGATCTGTGCCTGACATATAAAGCCATGTCCAACCCGGAATTAATGGACATGCTGCACATCAGAAAATCCAAATCCCATTGAGCTACGCGCTCAAGAGACTTGAACCTCAGCACTGAAATAAATAGGACATGCTGGAGGGATAGATTCATAACCCAGAGGCTCCCTTCACTCTGGAATAAAATCCCAGTCCAGGTTAGGCAGAGTCCCTCATTGACTCTCTTCAAGAGGAGTCTTGATGAGTGGGTGGGGGATCGTAGGTTTACCCCGGGTATCACTTGTGTGTCACTGTTAGACAGAGGCACAGTATACTAACCTCAAAAAAGGGCATAGCAAAATTAATTTAAAATGGGTGGCGAAAGCCAAACACACTCTGGGTAGGCTTATAAATGCCCTAGGGCAGATAGCCTAGTATGAACTTATGAACACCTTCTGAGACAGCATATGCTGGTTTACAGAAGGGAAAAGAAGAATTTCGTCTGGAACTGGAAGATGAGGAACAGTACTTTTTACTCTGATATAGCACTTTTTTATTATACATAGTACCCCGCTAGCCTAAAACCCCTTTTTCGATCACCCACATCCCTCGAAGTCTTTTCAAACTCAATTACATAAAGTTTTTGTGTTTTCCTTCTGGCATGTCGAGTGGTCAGTTGCTAGCGCCCTCTCCTGCTCAGCTGGTGAATCTGGGAATATTGAGGAAATGTTACAATTGCCTCATGTACACAGACAACCCTCTCCTTCTCCCACAAAACACAAATACATGCGAGAGATGCAACTATATAGCCAAACTGGAGGCTGAGCTCTCTCAACATAGGACTGGCAAGACCAGACAGGAGGAGAAGGTAACCACACACACCACAAACCCAGCCTCACATAGTACTATCACAACTTCAAATCATACACATAAACACACAAAGACATACTCGGAGGCTCTGATCAAAAATCTACCAAAACAGCAGAGGCCACCAAAGCAGACACCCAAACAACTGCCATCTCATGACACAACACATGCAACACATAGACCACAAAGTCAGTGTGCCAAACAGTCACAGCCCTTAAGGCCAAACACAATGCCAGACACACTCGTCATAGGTGACTCCATAGTCAGACACACTGACATCCCACTCACCAGATTGAGTAAGGAGAAGGTCACAGTAAGCTGCCTGTCGGGCGCTAGAATCCGCCACATAACGCAAGCACTCAGGTCACTCAACAGCAAGTACAAGTATGACTCAGTCATTGTCCATGCTGGTGTGAATGACCTGAGACGTACCTCTCTGGACTACATGAAAAGAGACATGGAGGAGCTCTCTGATTATGTAGCCCAGGCAGGTATGACCCTGACCTTGAGCAGTATCCTACCTTCACCAAGAATGATGCCACAATACAGAGACAAGATGATCAGCTTTAATAACTGGCTTAATCTCTGGTGTCATTCAAAGGGGATCCAATGTCTGTCTGCCTGGGATGACATGCTGGACAAGCCACGCTGCTTTGCAAGGGACGGCTTGCACCTGTCACCCCTAGGCTTCCGGATATTGGCAAAGGCTCTTGCCACCCCCATAGTGCCTTTTTTAGGCAAGGCTCAAATTCTAAACCTACCACCCTAGTACACAAAAAAGAAAAACAACTAAGGGTAATGCTGCTCAATGCCAGAAGTCTCAACCTCAAAATGCACGCATTCGAAGCCCTTCTCAGTATGGAGAACATCGATGTCTGTGCTGTGACTGAAACCTGGTTCAAGGCTTCTGAGAGCACCCCGGCACTATCAGGTTTTACCTCATATCATGCGTTCCGGCCCCAAAATCCAGACCACACCAAGTCCATATTCATCAAGGATACCCACACCTCCAGGTTGGTGGCAACGCACGAGGCATCGGAGACCATCCAGGTGCAATTAACTGTAGGCAAGACTGCTCTGCAATTTGTAGCATGCTACAGGCCACCCTCTCAAACTCAGGAACCTCACACAGCTTTCCTGAAAACACTGGAGGGGATAAATGTATCTCCAAACACCATCATATTAGGTGATTTCAACTATCCAAATATAGACTGGGATCATTACTCAGGCCCCAACACTTTAGCCCAAAGGTTCCTAGAGTTCATAAACTCTAATGCCATGGAACAACTAGTCACCATCCCCACAAGAGGAGAAAACATACTAGATCTCATCATCACGAACATGGGGACACAATGTTCAACACCGAAGTATACCCTCATTGGTGAGATCAGATCATAAACTAATCTCACTGGAAGTCCACATCCCGCCCCACCCCAGATAAAAAAGACCACAGTGAAGAACTTCTCAAAAGCCGACTTCACACTTCTTAAGACTGGTGTGGTTTCCTTCAAGGCCCCCGAGCCAGCGGAAACCATTACCCAAGCCGCTGAATCACTTACAAATGCCTTCTACCAGCACCTCCAGGACTGCATGGATTAGGCAATCCCAAACAAAACAAAGACTCTTTGCACCAAAGGCAAGCGCCCAGTCTGGTGGACCCCAGCCATAAACAAGCTCTACAATAAAAGGAGAAAGCTACTACAAGATAGAGCAACATCCTTAAAAGGGAAGACACCCTTGATCATTATAAGTAAAAAACTATGATCACTCATAAAATCATCCAAGGCAAATTTTGAGAGAAAAGTCGCTAAGGACTCAAAAGACAATCATAAGGCCTTTTTTAGCTATGTTAGAAACCTGGGAGGAAACTCCCAGATATGCACAGAATTAGTTCAAAATGATGTAAAAATCACTGAACCAACAGACATTGCCAACATACTGGCTGACAGGTTCAGTGCAAATTCTCCCCGTCTGGGCCCCAAAAGAAGAGATATCTATCCCAGCGGATTGTAGCCCCCCAAACATCTCAAATGCTCAGGTGAAAACTGCTCTCTCCATAGCGAAAAACACAGCATCTGTGGGACCAGATGGTGTCCCCGGTTGTGTGCTCCACGAACTCAATGAGGAATTAAACCCGCAGTTAGGGCAGCTGTTTAATCTTAGCCTCACCTCAGGATACGTACCCAAGGAGTGGCGTATGGCAACTGTGGTCCCACTTCACAAAGGCGGTGCCTCCACTGACCCTGGAAATTACCGCCCCATCAGCTTAACAAGCCTGGTCTGCAAAGCTATGGAGAGGATCATAATGGAACTCATAAATAAAGACATAGGGGACTTACAGACATTGGATCCAACCCAGTTTGGCTTTGTCAAGGGCAGATCATTAAACTTGGTTGACTTTTTTGAAACAGTCACCAAGGCCATTGATGAGGGCAAGGCAGTCCACACAGCCTACCTTGACCTTGCAAAAGCTTTCGACACAATACCCCACACGGGTATCATTGAAAAACTCACCAGCCTAAATGTAAACCCATACGTCACAAGATGGGTTGCAAACTGGCTAAGTGACAGAACCCACAGGGTCAGAGTTGCTGGCATCATGTCAGACTCCAAGCCGGTCACAAGTGGTGTCCCACAGGGCTCAGTCCTGGGCCCCCTCTTGTTCGGCATCTACTTTTCAGAAGTACAGGCAAACACAGGAGGATTATGGCTGACAAAGTTTGCAGATGACTGCAAACTGGGCGCCATAGTTAAAACACATCAGACACAGATATCCTTCAGAAGGGTCTCATAGAAACAGATAACTGGTGCCAGAGCCATGGCCTAAAGTTAAACGCCAAAAAATGCATAGTCATACCCTTCAGGAAAAACAAGGTTACCCCTAGCTACCATATAGGTGGCAATCCACTAAGCACAGAAGAGGTTATCAGGGATCTGGGGACCCAGGTTGACAGTAACCTTTCGTTTGACACTCACGTTGCCAAAGTAGTTAGGAAGACCTTCTACATTGCCCACCTGATCATGAAGGGATTCACATCTAGATCAAGGGAGGTCATTGTTTCCCTATACTCATCACTCATCAGACCAATGATTGAGTATAATGCCCCATTTGGAATGTATCTTACCCGACACCTGCAGCAATTGGAAAAGCCCCAAACGTTCCTCACCAAAAGGATAAAGGGTCTTATGCTGCCCGACTGAAGGAACTCCAGCTCTATTCAGTCGCATACCATCTGCTCAGAGGTGACCTGTGCCTGACATACAAGGCCATGTCCAACCCGGAATTAATGAACATGCTCCACCTCAAAAAATCCAAATCCATCAGAACTACAAGAGCAAGAGACTTAAACCTTAACACGGTTATAAATAGGACGTGCTGGAGGGACAGATTCATCACCCAGAGACTCCCTA
This sequence comes from Protopterus annectens, assembly GCF_019279795.1. Taxonomy (NCBI): domain Eukaryota; kingdom Metazoa; phylum Chordata; order Ceratodontiformes; family Protopteridae; genus Protopterus; species Protopterus annectens. The sequence goes on along the minus strand of NC_056740.1, from coordinate 319,093,960 downwards.
TGCTGTGGAACAAAATCCCGGTACATGTGAGGCAGAGCACCTCGCTGGCTTTTTTCAAGAGAAATCTTGACCAATGGATGGGAGATCGCAGGTTTACCCCAGGGATCACCTCAGTGTCACTGCTGGACAGAGGCACGGCAAAATAATGGGCAAAGTATCCTTCAAACTTAAGGGGTGGTGAAAGCCACAAAACTTTAGGCTAGGCTTATAAATGCCCTAGGGCAGATAGCCTAGTACGAACCTATGAACCTATGAACAGTCCCCTGAAAAAAACAGAGAGACTTCCACTTCTATCTGTAGCCTTGATAATTACTCAGAATCCATCTGTCTGAAACAATCTGTTGTCAAAGACAAAAATGAAGGGTCAGACTTTCTGGAAGAATTAAAGGGCTACCAGGATGGATGAGAGGGGGAAAGTCTATTCTACAGTCATGTCCTTTGTTCTGGGAGTCCCTGCTTCCTTTCATTGCTGAAATAGTTCCTTATAATAGTTCCAGTGGCAGCATCCCTGGAAGTGGCATTAGTAGAGACAAATGCATATTTTAAAAAATGGGCAGTGACTTGAAGAACAGCAGAAGCCAAATTACACAAAGTAGATTTTTCCTCACAAGAGACAATGAATGCCAAAACATTCCTCATATTCTCAAAAGTGTCCAGGCTAAACTTTAACATATGAGCCTGACAACTGAGAATTCTAAAACAAAAGACTTGAAGAATCATATGTTTTTCCCAGACATTAAAAGTTTCACATCCTTGTCAGAAGGAGAGGGATTAGTATTAACAAAATGTTTAGCAGCAGCAGGGTTTATTAAATAGCTGCTGTGTCTCATCCATAATTAGTGAATAGAAATTTCAAAGACTGAGGAACCTTATGTAATCTATCTGCATTTTTGGGAACAGCAGGCTTACTCTCAGGGAAACTGCAGGCTGTGACAAAACCATCCTCCGGAGCAAAAAGAACAGAAGGAATAGGCATTGGTACAGGAAATTCAAGTTGTAACAAATCATAATATTTTCTGAGAGACTGAGAAACATCATTGTTTTCCCACTGAAACAATTGATTCATTCTGGAAGTACTGTCAGAGAAAGTGAATCCTTCACAGGTATTATCCAAAGTCACACTCTTTTTAGAATTGGAATTAGAAATCTGTGGATATATTATATCATCTGTCACTTCATAACCCTCTTCAGGATAAAATAAGCCCCATTTCATTTAACAGAACCAGCCATATAGGTAGGGTCAATAGCCTGCAGTAAACCCCAAGCTAAGCCGAATAAATTACTAGCGTCCAGTGTCACTGAGACAGGCGAAGACATATGTTTAGTCTTTTGCTTCTTCTTGAAAGTAATTCCTGAAGAAACATGTACATAATCACCTCCCCAGGGATGGGCACAGCTTTCTAACTAAGCAGAGGGTCAATCTCTGCCCCTTCTTCCAGGCTCAACATGAGTGGCTCTCCCTTTCCTGACAAGGGCACACCAACAGCCACAGAGAATGCGTCTAACCCCAGCTCTATTATGGGTGTATGGAATACACCAACAGAACCCAAGGAAAATGATGGGGGGTTGGCCAACCAGCTTTGGCCACAGCAAAGTCACCCTCTTGCAGCTAAGGCAGAATATCAGCTGCTGTGGTGGCAAAGGATGCTTAAAAATCCTTTTCTTTTGCTCTCGTGGCTGGAAGAAGGTACAACCCAGCAATAAAAGGGGCCTAATTCCTGGGGAAGCTAAGCAGCAATAGTTGGTAAAACAAGTATATTTTAAAAAAGTATTTTTTTTTTCTATAAAACACACACTAAAAATGCTTTAAACAATTACCCTACTCCCAAAAGTAAAACAACACGTTTCTCCACAAAAAACTGTAATTGCAAAATAAGATTTAACAACATTTTGTTACAGAAAAATTTTTCCATCACAAAAAATAAAGTGGAAGGAGACTTATCTGTCCAGCAATGAAACAGCATCAGCCAACCATCAATCCTTAAAACCCACAGAGGAGCACTCCATTTTGGTGGCAGGAAAACTCTGAAAGGTTTGATGCCCAAACATGAATTTTAATCAGCTCAGCTTGAGCTGACTAATGGTTTGGGTCTGTGGAACATACTGTGAAGTTTTGGAAGCTGTTCGGCTGTTATGTCCTTGGCAGGACATAACTCTTATAGTTTAGGCTACTGCAACAGTGATCAATGAAAAACATGCATAAGTTATGCGTCATCCTTAAATGGCTGTAAGACTTGTGTACCGATTATGTTTGGTGCTTACTGCTTTCAATGGTTTTAAAGTATCATTCAAAATGCACCTCACACTTTGATTATATCACACCCTTTTCTATATAAACATTGATAATTTTTTAACATTTATCCTTTTTTAAGTGCGGACATCACTCAGCATTCACGGTGCATTATTTTTATAGAATGTCTCACTTTTTGAAAACTGTTTCATCTCCTTTGATTTATCAATCTTTTTATTTTTGAAAACAGGAAAGGGCTGAAAAGGCATGGCAAGAAATCTTTCCCTTGCAAGTTCACTTTTCTGCATTTGTTGACTGGTTATTTGTTCCCTCACCACCTTCTCCTCCAAATCTTTTGTTTTTGTCATTTTGTCTTGTACCTGTGGAGAATCTGTCTAGGTTTTTAATCCAAGTAGATAAAAGACTAGGAATAATAATAAAATAGAAAATAGTTAATCCACAGCTGAGTTAAAAATGGAATATCCTTTATTGAAACACACAAATAAGTGCTCCTAGATGAATATAATGAAAAGCATTAAAGACATTCATTATTTATAAATAATCAAGTTATTTGGAGGGAGGGAGTGCTTAGAGCGGGTGGTTCTGTTAAGAGCAATAAAAGCAAAACATTCACTACTTTAACCAAGTCCCCCTTCCTCCTTAACACCATAGTTTAAACTGAGACTGTGCTACCTTAGAGCTGAAACTAAAAAGCTAGAGACAATTTAAAATATATAATATAAGAACAGCTGTTCTATTTTATTATTTTTAGTACATATTTTACAGTTAGATTTTTTTATCAGTGAAGTAGGCGCATACCATATTTTAAGGAGTGAACGTAACACCCTCCACAGTGTGAAGTTTCTTCTTGGTTTGTGTTATCCATTTTCATTCTTCCTCACTGATGGGTTATGGATCCGATCCTTGGATCCAATTGGGCTACATGTTCCAGACTTTGAGCCTAGTCTCAAGCTCCACCCTTTTCCCATGATGCACTACATTATCTCTTATTCCTCAGCTCGAGTTTGCTGGCTTTGTGTACTGATTTATAGGGACAGGACAGATAAAATAAGAATTAAAACTCAAACCTGGAACTAAAAAAATTCCTGAATCATCCAATATCCTTCTAGAAATTATAAGGCCAGGGGATGGCTGGGAATGAAGGTGAAGAAGAATGAAAATGGACAACACAGATGCCAAGTTATGGTAAGTACATAACTCCTAAATCTGATGTTGTTCTTTTCATTCTTCCTCACTGACAGGTTAGAATCCCCATTTACATAACTCTTGGGAGGCCCTGAAAGAATGATATGCCAGAGCACTGTTGAACCAAAGGAAGATCTGCTGATGGAGACAATACACAGTTTGTAATGCATTACAAAAGTATGATTTTATGATCAAGTGACTGTAGTAGAAATATTATCAAAAGCGACTCTGTGAGAAGGGTAGAAGCCTTGTATTTGGAGAAGGGAAGATAGTGAGGATGCAGACAGCAAAAGGTTTTGACCGGATTGGAGTCATGAGAAGTTTATGTCCAGAGTTAACATCATACATTGTGGACTCGCAAGGAATAGAATTTACATGGAATTGGAAACATTTAGTACCGGTGTCCGAGCCAGTATTGCAGCATCGTGCCTGTGATAAAGACTCTAGTTCTCAGAGTAAGTTATCCAATATTCGATTTCCAGATGACATTCCAGCAAATATCTTTGTTTCTGAGAATATCCCCAAGAGTCTAAAACAGATCGTTCATCAATGACTGTCCCTGTTGCTAAACCCAGTCCTAAATGCTACATTACAAGATCAGGTCACATTTTCAGACCTTGTTCCAGATACACAGCAACTTAGACATGAATGTTATTTTATTCATTATTGTCTATATAATTTGCATGCCTATTCAAATGTCATTATCATTGCAAGACAGCTCAGTAAAGGGGGGGGTGTAGATCAGAGTGTGTCTGTACCTTTAAGATGCTTTCCAGTGAGCTAGCACGTGTCTATAAATACTGAGGAAGTGAAAAGCAAGACTGCCATTTTGTAGTGAGCTGCAGAGGTATAAGCATGTATGTACATACAGTAGTTAGTCAGTTTGTTTATATTTTATGTTGCTGCTATCAATCCTGATGTGTTTGCATGTAATAAAGTATATAAATGAACACTCAAGCCTCTTCATCTTAACAAGCTACATAAGATGAGTGACACTACAAGCATAAATTGAAAGAAAGGATCATAAGAGTTTGTCACTGTATAAAAGTGCCCTATTTTGTACACAATCTGATCTTTTTCTTTTAGCATGTACTCACACAGAAGTGAGGGATCTGGAACCGAAGTACTTATTCTGAAACAAAGTTCCTGAATTCATGACTACAAGTTCATATAAATATTACATATTCAAAATGGCCCTCTGCTCTTCAACTTATTCATTAACAACTTTCACCTCTCCATCCCTGAAGCCTCAGTCATCCAATACGCAGATAACTCCACTATCATCTGCTCAGCCTCCTGTCCCTCCAAACTTCTACTTAATACCCAAACAGCCTTCTCCAAAATTGAATCATGGATGCAATCGCATCACTTGGCCCTAAATGCCAACAAAACAAAGCTAATGATATTTACTCCCACTAAAACTTCCCAGTTCCACAAAATCCAATTTTCCATCAAAAGCCACAATATCACCCCTCTTGAAATCGTTCCTAGTACCAAACTACTTGGCATTACCATCGATGAAAACCTAAAATTCGACTCCCACATCCTCTCAGCAATCAAAAAAACCCACCAGAAAATCGGCCTCCTCTACAGACACAACTACTACCTTACTCCATCTTCCCATCATACCCTTGCATCTAACTTCCTTCTCCCCTCTCTCTTATATGGTGCTCCCCTATTCTCCAACCTACAACTCGGACTCCGTGATAAACTTGAGGCCTGTTACAACAAAATCTGCAAATTTGCAACCAATTCTAAGAACTCTTCCCATCACTGTCACTCCCTACACACCCTAAACTAACTCCACAACCACCTAAAGTACCTACAACTTACAACAGCCCACAAACTCATCTTTAAACCAGCAGAATGCCCCTCTCTTTCTAAATCTCTAACACCCTACACACCTACCCGTACCCTGAGATCCACAGGCCAAAACCTCCTGCATGTACACAAACCCATCCACCCAACTGGTAAACTACTACTATCCCACACTATAGCCAAACTATGGAACAATCTCCCCACACCACTACGTAATATACCTAACCACAACAATTTCAAATACATGCTTCTCTCCCATCTCTCCTCCAAATGGGAATGTTCTTCACATGCTCCCACCTAAAACTCCCACACTACTAACTCCACACCTAAATCATCATTTCTTTGCCTACTTTAACTTAATTCAGAGATCTTGCTCAGAACACCTTTTCATAAATCTTTTGCATGCATGCCTCTGGCCTACCTTACTCATTTTCTCAAACTTTCATTGTTTGTTTTTCTTATCCATTGTACCCATAATATTGTTTTCCTCTGTAATATTGTTAATTTGTCTCTATTCATATGTATTTGTATGTCTGTTTGGGGCTTTTCCCCTCGGGTCTCCACTGAAAAAGGGTAATTTTTACCCAGCTGGACCAACCTGGTTAACAAATGCAAATAAATAAATAAATAAATAATAAATAAATAAAATACAGATTTTATGCATTAAAAGTTGCTATTATGAATATTTTGGCTCATGAGGTGAAATAAAAAAGATTTACACAAGGTCCTGCAAATAAATGCTACAATCAACTATGCAACAAATTTATGAACATAACTGTTTTACAACACAATTTCACCAAATAACTTAATTTTATCAGAATATAGCAACTTAATTTCAAGAACATCTAGTGAATTCCACTAAAAAGATGCTTTAAAATTATATCTTGAAGTATGCTTCAAATATGCTTCTAAAATACTCCTTATGGATACTCTAAATTAACCTAAACCCTACAACAGTATATTTATTTATTTATGTGTCATTTGTTAACTGCATTAGTCCAACTGAGCCAAAGGCCCATTTTCAGAGGAGACCCAAGGAGAAAAGCTCCAAAAAATCACAAAACATACATAAATTCCAGATTACACCAGTAGAAATTACATAAATTCAAGGCCATACAATTTGAAAACTTGACAATTACATGGAGTGAGTATACAAGAAAAAAATCGCAAAGTATACAGAATAGAGATAGACTTGAGTAAGTAACAGAAGATTAACTACCTAAGTAAGTCTAGAGTGGAACAATTTAATAACTATGTTAGCATTACATTATATTGCATACAGACTATCTAGAATAGGCAAATAGCACAGAAGTGATGCTATTTAAATGAAACTATGTACAATAAGGCAGCTGATAGCTTCTCATTGATCTGAAAGAATGTTGTTTTATATAGGTTTTAGGGAAGGAGGGTGATTAGGTAGGGTCCTGGCATGGGCAGGAGCTTTAGTTTGCAAGATTGCTTTTTAATTCTTTTTTGAAGCTGTTAGTGGATTTGATACTCCAAATATTTGAGGGGAGTTTGTTCCAGGTTTGTGACATAGTGTTTTTGTAAAGTAGTTTGCCAATTGTTTTATTAGGTTTGTATGTGTCAAGAAGGAGTTGATAGGACCTACAGAGAGAGTACAAGTAGGAATATAGAGGGATACTAGAGTGGAGAGGGAAGGACAGAGCGAGGGTTTATTTAGTAAGGTGTGAGTAATTTATAGCTGGGATAGAAGCAGTAGTTTGGGGAGTTCAAGCCACTGGAGTTGTTCTAGGGCAAGGCAGTGGTGAGATTTGCATGGTAGGTTGCTGGCAAATGTAGCTACTTTGTTATATGTTTGTTCGAGTTTGGTTATTAAGATGGATTGTAGATGTGTAAGTATAGGAGAGGTGTAGAGAAGGCAAAGTAGGAATAATGCTTGTGCCAGAGAAGGTTCAGAGTCAGGAAATATACTTTTTTTATTTCTATAGAGTAGTCCTAATTTTTGATGTGTTTTTTTTTAATACACTGTTATACATGGAGGTGACATTTTAATTGGTCATCAATTATGGTGCTGTGGAGTTTAGTGTGTGGTTCAGCTTTAATAATAGTGTTGTCAAGGGATGAGATGGTGAAGGTGGTCTTATGATGGGTGAGAGATTTAGGAATGAACAGAAGAAGTTTGTTTTTTAGGGTTGAGGATGAGTTAGTTATCAGTTAGACATTTTCCGATGGTGAGAAATGAGTTTTGTGTAATGGAATGAAAGTGAATGATGTTATCAGAGAAGGAAATAAGGTAGAATTGTCAATGTATTGTATAAGGGAGGAGGTGCTACAGGAAGAGTGGAGGTTATTTGCAAAGATGTTGAAAAGAAGAGCCCTAGAATAGAGTCTTGGGGGACTTCTGTCTGGATAGATAAAAAAGGTGAGCAGGTGGCTTGCCATCTGACTGTAACCTATTAGAAAAACAGCTTGACAACCAGAAGATAGTGGAGACAGAGAAGTTGAAGTCAGAAAGTTTTGTTAGTAGTTACAGTACGAAACAGTATCAAAAGGTCAAGGAAAAGACAAGACACCAGTTGTTTTTTATCTTTAGCCTCTACATGAAAGATAGGGCAGTGGAGGTACTGTGATTTGGCCTGAAGCCATGTTGTGTGGGGGTCAGAAGGTTTTCCAGAATTAGGCATTTCAGGAGCTGATAGTTTATGCATTTTTCGAGGATTTTAGAGAGTGGAGAAAGAATGGCAACGGGTCTAAAATTAGAAGGATCAGTGGAGTTACCACCTTTGTGTAGTGGTATGGTGTAGAAAGATTGCTGGATGTCAGGGACAGTAGATTCTTGGATTGATCTGTTTACAAGTATTAAGATGGGGTAAGATATAGAGGCAGTTTAAGAAAGAGATGAGGTAGGTTATCAGAAGAGGGGGAGCATGGTTTTAGTTTAAGAAGAATAGATTTTATATAAATAGCGGGGAGTGGTTTAAGAGAAGGGGGGTGGTACTGGAAGTAGAGGAAGAGGTGGCATTGGAAGTAGAGGAGGAGGTGGGGGAAGATTCTTATTTTGGTCAGTGTGGGTTAGCTTGCTGATAGATGCAATGAAGTAAGAGTTAAGAAGTGTGGCAGTTTCTTGAGGAATATTGTTAGGGTAGATGTTAGGGATAGTAGGTTTCCCAGGAGGGTTCATATTATATGATCGAATGCTAGAAATAGTGAATGATCTATTATCAAACCCAAATGCATGAACCCACAAATTTTCGAAGGAACAGATCAGCAATTTTTTTCCCAGGCTTTGCCCCCCCCCCACACCTTAAATATACCAACTCAGAGATCGCACCACAGTGAAGAAAACAGCAAAGTCTGGAGAACAGCCGTTGCCTGGGGAAAAAATCGCTGATCTGTTCCTTCGATATTTTGTGGTTTCGTGCATTTGGGTTCGACAAATGAGCATTTGCTATTTCTAGGATTCGCTCATGTAATAGGAACCCTTCTCAGGATGGAGGATTCTATTAATAGTGTGCCAGAAGTTTTTTGGGGTTAGAGAGGTTGGCGGATTGGGCCTGCCAGTAGAATTTTTTCTTATCTTTGTTGATTTCCCTTTTGGTGAGGTTTCTAAGTTCTTTGTATTTTTGGAGTAGCATAGTGGATTTAGTGCTGCCATTGTTTCCAAACGCTATCTCTTTTTTTCATAAGGGACAGAGTGTCTTTTGTGAGCCAGGGTGTATGGTTGTCTTTTATTCTGATTTTACTTATTGGCGCAAGGGAGTTTAAAATATTGAGGAAAGTATGGTTAAATTCATGAACTGCATATTTCAGGGTGAGGTGTTGAAGGTAGGACCAGTTAACCAGTGAGAGTCTATTAGTGAAGGTTTCTGTGTCAAAGCAGGAAAAGTTGTGGCAGTCTCTGTATAGGTGGGACCTGGGAATCTAAAGAGAGTATGAAGGTGGTCACTCAGGGAGTCAGGTAGAGTGCTGGGGTTATGGTAGAGGCTTGGGTCGGAGATAAGGATCCATTCCAGAATGGAACTGTTATTGTTGCTTTTATTTAAGTGAGTGGATATTGTAATTAGTTGTTTGAAGCCATAGAGGTTAATGCTAAGATGTGGAGAGTTGGTTGATAGTTTTGTCCAATCAATATTGACATCACCCAGGATAATTGTCTCATAAGGAATATGGAGTGAGATGCATGACAGGTTAAGTTCAAGGATGGGAATGTTATTTCCAGGTGGTATATAGAGGTCTGCTATAGCAAATATTTTTGTGGGGTTGACGTGACAATTTAGAATACATTGCTCAGCTAGGTAGAAATCTGGGAGAGGTATAGTTAGCGGAAACAAGTTGATTTGCTCGGAGTACAGGATTGCAACCCCTCCCCATTTTTGGAAAATCTGTCTTGATGGTAAATGTTATAGTTGGGATGTAAGATTTCAGTTTTGGAGATGTGAGATTTATGCCATGTTTTGGATAGTGTCTAGATATACGGAGAGTGGTGGGCTTTCCAAGAGGGCAGGTCAGTAGTTTTATTAAGTAGACTTTGTATATTCATTGTGTAGATAGTAAGGTGTTGGGTAGTAGTGGGGGAAGAGGGAGGAGGTTGGTGTAAGTTGGGTGGAGGGATGAGGAAGGGGTCTGAGGAGGTGGTAGAGCTGGGATTGGGGTGGATGTCCCCATCTAGCAAAAGAGAATTTTGTTATGAGTGGCTTTAGAAGGGTAGAAGTAATAAGTAAAGGAGTTGTACTTGACTTTAGGGGAGGTAGGAGTGTGAGTAAATATTTTGAACTTATGAAGTTGTGTGTCAGAGACATTGTACAGAAAGGGGAGATTAAAAAGGATAGGAGGGATACTTTGGGGTTGTAGGATGTGTAAGTGTAGGAGATGGGTAAAAGTAATTGAGTTTTATGTGATAAGTAGTTATGAATGTAAGGTAGATGAAAAGAGAGGTTGTTAGGAAGAGCTGGACCTGGGACATGATATGGGAGGATGTGTATGATAGTTAGGAAAAGGTGTAGGTAGGTCTGTGTGATAATGAGGAAGAGTGTTTATGTTATGTAAGTTGTCAGTTAGAGAAACCAATAGTGAGAGAGGTTAGGAAGAAGGGAAGTGGATGAGAGTCATTAACTTGTCAAGACTGTTAAGGTGGGAAGGTGGTTATTGGAGCAGTGGGGGAGACCTTGTTGATGTGAATGGGAGATAGTATTAGTAGATTGGGAGAAGTTAGAGTTGGGTGGAGAAAGCTGTAACTGGAATAACTGGGTTCAGTGGGTGGGACTGAATTTAAGATTGTGTGAGTATAAATCTAGAGAAAGAGGGGGTGGCTAGGAATAGGACTAAGGTAAGGGAGAGGAGTGAGTCCAAGTGTAGCAAAGGTGAATGGAGCAGGCTGAGCCGTGCAAAAGAGGAAAATTATCCACATGATGGGAGTCAGGCTACAAGAAGTGAGCATCGGTAAATTTAACTGAAAAAGTATAGGAGCATGTTTTAAAAGAGAAAATGTAAATGTTTACCAAGGGGACTTAGCAAAAGAGGTGAGAGAGCCTTTTGGCAAAGGGTTAGTTATTGGATAACAGTGAGTTAGGAGTAGATTTAAAAACTGGGGGTGGGGGTGGGCTACCGAGAGTAGTGTGCTCACCACAACCTCTACTTTTAA
>NC_056740.1:319010601-319075601 GCF_019279795.1 Protopterus annectens | reverse complement strand
ATCATGCACATACTTGCCCATATTTATATGCTTCACTATGTCAAACAATAAATAGTAATAATATCAAAACAACAGTCTGTCACAGGAGTTGAAATTTACTTAGCCAAATTTGTCCACTTGGTACATGGAACTTCAGAATGACACACACACAGTAAAAATCATTTTATAACACAAGTAATCATGTTAACACCAATAAAAAAATCTTTGAAACATGTCATGTAATTACACACACACACACACATTATATAACCTATTAGCCTTTTGCATTAATATAGAGAACTGGAGATGTAATTCAACACCAGAAACATAGGTGACTTCAGTCTAGTTTGTGAAAGTGGTTCTCAGTGTTCCAGAATGTTTACCTAGTTACACCCTCTTGGTTTTCTCTCTACTTTATTCTTCAATAAAAAAAAGTCAAATTTCTTAAAGTTGGAGCATTGACTTGAATATTTCTACAAAGAATTCTTGCTGTACTTTATTAAATTACAATATACATATTTGAATATACATTACTGTAACCTCCTTTCACTTCTGCCAAAATGTAATGCAATGCATTATACACAGACTGCCACACAAACCTTTCCGCAATGTAATGTTATAATCGCATTCTGGGGGTGGAATAAACCTGTGGTAGTAATATACCACAATGTTTGGATTTTCTCATGTAACAACCTTAGTTACAAGCATCACTTTTCATTCTAAGTCCATTATACTTTGGTGATGTATCCTTTTTAAAAGTACTATTGATTTTTCTTAAATATTTGTTGGCAACACTAGGATCATCTCTGACCTTATTTAATAAAACCTTATTGTTAAGCGGACACTTCCATGTTTTAACCATAGTTTAACAGCTGTACTTTATCTTGGAGAACATAGGTTTCTGTAAAACAGGAGCAAACCTATTGTGTCTTGTTTGTTTGTCTTTCAGCTTTTTCAGGTTAGGGGTTGCCACACCAGAACTCCAGTCCACTAATGATTGGCAGTGGATTTTTACGGTGCCAAGTTGCCAGCCCGATGCCCAACCTTAAAAGAAGGCACATCCACACACGCTTGCACCTACCTGTATGTCTTTAAACATCACTCAACCATGGGGAGGACATGCAGACTCCACACAGAAGGTGCTCCAGCCGAGAGTCGAACAGGTGAATCTCATGTGTCTACCTTTGATTATTTCATTCAAAACAGATTCTATTAATGCTAAGGTGTACCCTTTGTCCAAAATATCTGTTTCAAAAGTTGGCATTTGATACTAAATGAATCCTTGTCAGATATCTAATCTGACTAACTGATGTGTGACAATGCCTTTCTTCTGACTGAATGTGTGAATATGCCTGTAGTGCAAGTAACTATTAGAAAATGTAGGTTTAAGATAATTTGTACTACAAAGAATAACACTTTCAACTATGACATACATTTTGATTCTGGGGATACACCCAAAATTAGAAAAAAAGTATCCGTTGTTATTATAGAACTGACCACCTCTGTTTCATACCCTATAAAATAGGTTGGGAGGCCACAAACATCAGCAATGTTGCAGCCACCTTAAAGAGACTAATAAATATGAACTCTTAATGTGTCCTTGTGATTTTTAATTATCTTGTTTTGTGTATTTCTTACAATATTTTATCTGATGCATAATTGTTAAATAAAGGATTTCCATTAATTCCCACTGGATATTTTTCTGAACACAAATTAACTGAGGATTAATATTCATTTTATAAGAAACTGAATCTGAAACTTTGGTTTAAAGGTAGAGACTGTGTTAAAAATGACACATAATTCCTTTTGATCTCAAACCACCATTTCCCTCTTTTTCATCCAGTTGTAAAAACCAAGAAAAAAAATCAAAATTCCTGTACTCAATGAAGTTGACGCTCAATCACATGTACTTTCTAAGACTAAAAGGTATAGACTTTTTAACCAACAAAAACAAGTGATTCAAGAGCTACAGGCAAAGAGATAATTGTTTATTACTCAGGCAGATAAAGAAGGCAAAATTGCTGTTTTAAAATGTGTGATTATGAAAATGATATTTTAAATCAGTTATTTAATGTTAATTATTAACTATTTTTACATGTTGATCCAACATCAGCTTTAAACACTGAGTGATATCCTTAATTCTAAATGATACATGATCAAGAATGGGCAGGAAACTTATTGGGTTGATTGGGTTTTAATTTCTCACTTTTCCAGGTGGCATATATAGATTTTAGTGATTAGATCATTGGTTTCTACCTATCTTACACCAGCACGCATACACACACAAATATACATACATACATACATACATACACGCATACTTACATATGTACATTCATACATACATACAAATATTTCAAGCATGGGCATTAATGCCCTTCTATCCTGCCAATACACCAAAACACTTGTTCCTCTAATAAGTATCCAGGCTGTTCTTAAAAATATCTAAAGTAATACTTGCTTTAATGTAATTTGGTAGTCTGTTCCATGAATCAGATGCTGTCTCAGAGAACCAATTAGTGCACTTTGCTTTCCTATAGAATCTTCCTCATAGGTTGTCTGATGATTGTCTAGTACTTTTTGATAACCACAAACATTCCCAGAGGCAGTTGTCTCTAAATGTCCTATGTATCGTAATCAGATCTCCTCTTATACATCTATAAGAGGCACTGTACTAGTTCAGATATTTTAGCCTTTCATAATAACTTAAATTTTCACATTCATAGAAGCCTTTGGTATATTTCTTTTGTACTCTTTCCAGTTTACTCATTTCTTATAATACTCAAGTCTGGGTCTAATGTAAGTAAAAACAATGACTTCATCAGTTCTGATTTCCTAGACTTTATAAATCGTTTTATCCAATCTACAGCCTACTCTACCCCCCCCACCTTTATATCTTAAGTTCGCACACCCTATACTACCTTTCCTTCTCTGGTTAAAGCTTTTTATGTGTAAGTACACTATATTGTTAAGTACAATAACATTCACTACCAAACAATCATGTACTACTTGGATATACTTTAGAAGTTAAGTTAAACTTAAAGCAGACTACTTGGAAATATTTTGGAAGTTAAGTTAAGCTTGAAGCAAACACTAAGCAACTATACATTTTGCTCCAAGTCTAACCCATTTACAACTTACTGTGTAAAGTCTGACCTGTTTACAACTTATTGTGCAAAATTTACAACTTACTATATAAAGTCTCTGAAACCTTCTTGTTGAAAAAATGTAATCTATCTTTGTACAAATTCACAATTTTCTAAATGTCTATACCTACTTGTATAGTTTCCAAAACCTTCTTGTTGGAAAATTATAATCTATCTTGCTTATATGCCTAATTATTAATTGCATAAATGTAGAGTTGTTTTCCCCTGGGCTTCCACTGAAAATGAACTACCCAACCCATTTGGACTATCTCGGTCAACAAATGTCAAATAGATAAATAAATAAATAATGAATAAATAAATACATACATAAATAATATACTACTATAACTATCACTAACCAATTGGTTGATATGATTAGAAAAACTCAAAGCTGGTTCTACCCACATATCATAGTCCTTAAATTAACCTACAATTCCAATCACTGTGTGCTGTATTAAATATGCACCTTTTAGTTTATGCCTCCCAAATTTCATCTGCTTATTTTTTTATGTATTTATTAGCATATTATTCTCCTGCACCCACATGATCAATTTATTGAAGTTCTTTTGCAGACGTCTTATCTGTAACATGTGATCAGTTTACCCAATTTCAAACCATCTGCATATAGACTGTCGAACCGCTCAGATAAAAACATTAGTTCTGAAAGATACAGTCTAAACAAGTATGGGCCTAGGACAGAGCCCTGTGGGACACCTTGACTGTATCCAAGAATTGTACCTGTCCAGTATTGCTGTGTGATACTTGCCATGTTCTTTTTGTAAGCCATGCAGCTAGCCATCTTATCAAGAGCAGATCGATACATCACAGCACAATTTTTCATTCATAATTGTTATTATATTGTTATAGAACATCATGTTACAAGTAGTAATAGATTTGTTTTCAACATATGCATGCTGATATATGGTTTCAAGTCCCAACTAGTCCAGTTTTGTCAATAACCTATCCAATATTACCTTCTCCATTATTTTTCCACAACATGAAAGTAGACTTAAGGTTTTATCTGACTCTGGGTTTGTCCTACTCCCCTTTCCTTAAAGATAGGTTTAATAAGCGCATGTATCCAATCTTAAGGAAACTCTCCATATTTATATGACCTAGTAAATAATAGATATAATGGTACAGTAAGTACTTGCTGAAGTGTTCTCAGGTCATTATTACTAATTCTGTATCCTCCCTGTACTTTGTTTGGATCCAGTTTGTGGTGCTGTTTTTTTTCAGTATAATCAAATTTGATTCCGGTATCTGAGCTTACTTGGATATCTCTAGGACAATTTATCAGCCTCTTTGTGGAGCCAAACTGTTTTGCATAGGATTTTGCAAACATATCTGTAATCTGTTGTGTCTGAGAATACATTTTAGAATCTACACACAGCTTATAAATTTTATTTTATTTATTTTATTTAACATTTGTTTACCAGGAATGTCCAACTTGGAACAAAGCCAATTTTCAGTGGAGGTCTAGGTTGAAACACTCCAGGCGCATGTCTTTGTAACATGGGAGGAAACTGGAGCACTCAGTGGAAACCCACATGAATGCAGGGAAGACATGCTTACTCCGCACTGAAGGAGTTCTATGTCTTTACTCTGTCCATATCTTATGAATCTATAAAATGGGTTCCTATTATGCTCAATATCTTCATATTAATTTTCACACATACACACACACACACACACACACACACACACACACACACACACACACACACACACACTCACACGCACACACGCACACACACACACAAACACGCACACACTCAAACTATTATACTGTTTGGGATTCATTAACATTATATCCATTAGTGGTAATTTGCAGTTCATTGTAGACTTTGAGCATAGATCTCCTCCACTCACTTTATCTGCCATGATTTGACCTTGAAGGATGTCATAAATATTGTCTTTTAATGTTAATGTAATTTCACTCACTGACATGAGTTCATGAATCTGCAAGCAATGTCACTAGAATATGAATAATTTGTATATACCATTTTGTTTTGCTAAATAAATATATAAGAAAAAAGCATTTATAGAGAAAAGTAGGTACTAAATACAAATTTAAGTGCATCTGAGCTGTCTTTTAAGCCTTGCTATTTCAATATTGTTTATGATGTGGAAACTTAGTGTTATGAAATTCTACAGTATGCACTACTGTTAAAAAACTAGCAAATGCATCTTGAAACACATTGTGACAAACATATAGCAAATGAACATTATGCTTTACAAAATGTTTCTCCATTTTTAAAAATAACTTAAAGGCATTTGTTTACAGCTTTGCATTGCAACCTTCAAAACATAATATGTTATCTCAGGATACTAATGGTTATTCCAGACATGTTAGTACAAAATAAGTCAAGCAGTCAATTTGAGATTGCAGTAGACAGGAAGATTTGATGAGACAGCAGCAATGCTCTTGGCCTAATTCAAGAGGACAGATTACTTTGAATCTATCATTCTGCAAGGGATACAGAAAAGTGCTATTACGTCTGATAACAGAGTGCATAGAGATGCTCAATTCTGAACCAGCAAATGTGAAACAATGAGAAGGAATACAATGCAATTCTCTTCTCAAATTGTTCAAATAGTAATCTTCAAAGTGCCCATGTCAGTTAGCTGTCTTAACAGTGGAACAAAAACAGCATTTTAGAAGAGGGGTAGATATAGTTGATGAGCCTCTAAGTTTTACTCAGACAGAAATGAACTGCATTATTTCATTATGTACTCCTCACATCTGGACATATACCATATATGAGCAATGAGGCTCAAATGTTATCCTGCAGCTTAGGTAAATGTGTGTGTGTGTGTGTGTGTGTGTGTGTGTGTGTGTGTGTGTGTGTGTGTGTGTGTGTGTGTGTGTGTGTGTGTGTGTGTGCGTGTGTGTGTGTGTGTGTGTGTGTGTGTGTGTATGTGTGTGTATCTATATATATATATATATATATATATATATATATTTTTTTTTTTTTTTTTTTTCTTTACTGTAGGATTCGGTGAAACCATCTACTTTTTTGCTTGTTGTACTGCAGTTACATCAAGCAAATCTGTAGTGTGTTGCCATCTGGCTGTGTTGTTGGAGTTTTTCTTTTCTCTGCTCATCTGTACTGCATATATGTTTATGTTACATATTTCTCCTCACTTCTACTGAAGGTTTCTATTGCAATTCATGAGGTTATGTTTGTATGAACAGCACAGTTACTGGCTAATGTATGCAATCTGTTAATATATGAGAGTTTATGTTTGTGAAGAGTTTTGTCATTGGTTAGGGTTGCTTGTTTTTTTCATATATGTTACAAACTCTAGCGGCCTTTTCTAAGTTCTTAAATATCACATTTACAGATTGTATGTTGTGTAGTAAAGAGTGGGAACTAACATTTAGGCGTACTACTTGTCCCTCTAACATCTGTAAACCTACATTTTAGTAACCACTCACTTGCATGTAAACGCATATTTCTTGTTAGTTTAGTTTATTTTTCTTTCTGTTCTTCTATACTGTGGAATTCACATTTTTGTTTTAGTAAACCCAAACTTGCATTCCTACAAATATGTCTTGTTAGCTGTCTTATTTTTCTGTTTAAAGGTTAGAAAGCAGAAATGCACAACTGTGAAATATAGTGCACTACCACAGTTTGCCAAACATTACTTAATGTGACTGAGTATAGAAAAATAGTACTGTACCCATGTAGTTCAACCATCAAACAATCCTTATTAATGTCCCCCCCAATGAACCAAGCACATAGTAAGTCTAACTACTTCTGCAAAAGCTATCATATCCCACTACCTAAAGAACATGCACAGCTGAATTTCACCTGCAGTTCCAAAAGTTCACAAGGAGCAATAAATTGAGTTAAATATATGTAAGGCAAATTCCAAAACTCAACCTAATAATTTATTAAGTCATGGATTAGTGTGCTCTGTTTTGTACTGTTGAATTTGCTGGAAGCATATCTCCACCTCCATTTACTCATCCACACTCACAGGCCTTTTACTGCTGAAGGTGAAACTAGATTAACACTTTAGCATATTTTGCTCTTATCAGTGTAATAGATCCCTGCAAAGATTTGAAAAAGCCCATAACCATAAAATTAAATGCTGTGACTCAGGTCAAGTATTAAGAGTTCAGATACCTTGTCTTTGCATTCATGAACATTCTACCTCACTGATTGTATTTGGTGGTAAACCATCTGAGGTGAGGTTCTTACCACTCTGTTCGCTTCACTCACTCCACTCTCCTACCCTGCCTCCATATCCCACCCACCCCTAGCACTTCTACTCATATCCCAAGCAAACCACTCCCCTTATACTTATGATCCAGTTATATACAACTGTATTTTGCCCACACTCACATTTCATTCCCACCTTACCTACTTTTATTTAATCAAACTTATCTGGTTTCCCTTACATCCATCACCTTGAAGCCTCACCCCCCCTACTATACTTCTTGGCATCTTACTCTAATTCACCATCACAATACAATCACCACCTCAACTATCTTACATTAACTCCAGGCTTACCACCTTCTCTTCGACTATACACACACCAAACTAACATTTCAACATACATTTACTGCTGACCAATCACATCTCCCCCACCCCTTCTTATTACAAACCACAAGACAAAACACCTAACCATATTGTCAAAGCCTACTCTGAAGTCAAAACATTCCTAATTTTACCTTAAGCTGCTCACATACCACTGGATAGTATGTAAAAGCATCTGCAAGCACTGCACCTATGAGGAAAAATACAGGCAGTTAGAAGAGCAAGAAAAATAAATGATCACCAAGCAAGGCATCTCCAGTTGGGTCAGTACAGTTTATTTCATCGTGTGGCTAACTGACTGACTGACTGACTAACTGACAAGGTTTACTAGTGAGTACAGCACTTTATATATGATTTTGACAGATGTAGTCCTGCCTCTTTAGACATACAATGTGTTCTAACTTAGTCATGCATTTTATTTTAAGATTACTACTACAGTTTTCCTTTTCTGTGACAAGTACAGAGCAAACATTTCTTGCTTCAGCTTGCTTTGTCATAGCATGATCATATTTATTTATTTATTTTATTTTATTTTACATTTGTTGACCGGGCTAGTCCAACTGGATATTTTTCCATTTTCAGCAGAGGCCCGGGGAGAAAAGCTCCACATATAGACAAAAAGGAGATACATCATGAGGACAAATTATTTCCTATATCTAAAAACAGGAAAAGAAAGTGATAGAACATGGAAAAGGAAATGTCATAAGTTAACAGAAAGAACAGGACTTAACTTTCTAGTGAAACTAAGTAACATAATGTTGAACATTCTAACATGTTTTAATACCAAGAGGAGGGAGTATAAGATTAAGGAAGAGAAGCAACAATAGAGAGAGAGCAGATATAAAAAGACATGTACTAGTTAGAGAGAGATTCAGGGCCATAAAGATGAAAGATGACGAGGAGGAGTCTGTAAAGGTAGAAAAAGAAAGGTAAGGGAGGAAGCAGGAGGGACAGAAGAGTAGGGAGAGAAACGAGAGATTAATAGATGGAAATTACTTTAGTCAGGATTAGAGCAGGGGCACATCCAGTGGCTTTTAAGGTAAATTCTGAGTTTTTGTTTAAACAAAACAGTGGAAGCAATGAAGTAAGTTCAGAAGGAAGTTGATTCCAGTGTTTTCCAATGGTATTTGAAAACAGGGAATCACCTGCTAGGTTTTTAGATTTGGTTAAGGTAACTAGCAGTTTGCTAGATGAACGGAGGGAGTTTAGATTAGAGTAGGGGGTGAAGAGGTTGGAGAGTATAGGTGTGTTGTGAGGTTGGTAAAAAGCTCTATGGACAAATGTGAGTTGGGAAAGAAGCAACATGTTTGATAGTTCAAGCCAGTTCAGTTGCTGCAAATTCCGACAGTGGTGCATTCTGAAAGGTTTACCAGTAACAAATCTAGCTATATTATTCTACGTGGTAGATAGTTTAGAGAGAATATTTTTCTTGAGGTTAGTATAGATAGGTGAAGCATAGAGAAGAGTAGAAATAAGATGAGAGTGGGCAAGGGTAGCTTTGGCTGAAGAGGTTAAGAAAGTTTTAATTCTATAGAGAGAGCCGAGTTTTCTGTTTACAGATTTAATGGTATTATTGATATGACAATCAAAGGTGAGGTTGTTGTCAATCGTGACACCTAGTAGTTTGGTAGTAAGGTCAGGTGATATAGTAGTTCCATTGTCCGATAGGATAGTAAAGTCTAATGTAGGGGATCTGGTAGTAGGCTTAAAGAGTAAGAGTTTGTTTTTTTAGCATTTAGAAGTAGGTATCATTTTGAGAACCAGGTTTCAACTTTGGAGAAAACAGCTTGAGTATTGATTTGAAGTTCAGAGATGGATTTAGCAGAGCAAATTAATGTGGAGTCATCAGCGTATTGTATACAAGTGGCCTAGGGAATCGCTGCTTGTAAGTCATTTATAAAGAGGGAGAAAAGAAGTGGTCCAAGAATAGAACCTTGGGGGACCCCAAGTGAGATAGGGAGAAGGGATGAGAGTTTGTTATCCCAAAGAACGGCTTGTTTCCTGTTTGTAAGATAGGAACTAAACCAGTGGACAGCCTTAGATTCTAAGGAGAGAGACATTTCTAATGAGAAAGACTATTTATTGGTTCAGCTGCAGTTAATATTTACAGTATTATTACTGTTGAATAATTCAGTATTAATGAAAGTTTGCAACTTACAAAGTAATGCAAAAGCTTAATAGAAACTTCATATAAAAATCTGCAGCATGTATGTATAAGGCACAACATCTGCTCCTGTCATTCATACTATAGACAGAGTATGAATAGAATAATATACATTTTCTTATTCTTCGATGTTTGTAGCACATATGTACTTTACATTCTTTTTATTCTTTACACATATAGTTTAAGAATGTTTTGATAGAAATAGAAAAGTATTGATTAATACATGTTTATGCATGTTTGGAAAACTTCTAATAGAAGAGCCGTTCCCTGCTGTTATATACATCAGTGTGTGTCAGTGTGTGATCCTTGTTTCAGACTGTTGTGACCTTTCCAGGCTATTCCTATCCTACTAGCAGGCTGAGCTGACAATTCTTAAAAACCACTGTGATGTCTTATAGCTGGTTTACATCTGTTATCTGACATCTGATTATTACAGGAATTATTTTCAACATAAATATTTATTTATATTAATAATTATGCCTTGATAAAGAGAGGAATTATTCATAAGCACTATCTTATCTCCAGGCATTGTATTTCCTTGCAGCTTTGTATTATTTTATGTCACTTGCGTCCACATAAGATTGTTCACACATGCTGCTCAGGGAAGATTTCCGTAAGCTGGTGTCTCAAAATTATTTGTGATCCCAATACTATAACATAGTATATATATATATATATATATATATATATATATATATATATATATATATATATATATATATATATATATATATATATATATATATATATATATTTACATCTGATAGTACACTCTAACACATAAATACCACTTTTACTATTTTTAAACCCACCATCACAGTTTATATGCTCCTTCTAACCTGCTTAACCTCTTTACTCTTAATTCTCAATCTCACTACAAAGATATACTTGCATACCCCCCACACAACAATACATATCAACAACCTCCACCAACCATCTCCCCAATAAACAACACAGCTTCTCAAAAATCTTGTCCCAGCTTTTCCCCTAGATTCTCCCATATTATTCAGGCCACAGATTGGTCTCCTCACCTCCTATAAAACCACACTTGACACCTTCGCCTATTAATAAAAAACACTTCCCATGGTACTCATTCCTCATTAAATATCTTCCAGATAACATCCCATCTTACTTCCTCAGCTTAGCAGCTGATGCAATTGCCTACCCTATTAGTATCTTAATCAACCGCTCTATCCTAGAAAGTACAGTACCTCAGATCTGGAAAAAAGCCTACATCATCCCTCTACACAAAGGGGGCAATAATAACAACATCACTAATTTCCGTCCCATTGCTATCCTCTCTCCCATCTCTAAGATCTTAGAAAAATGCATTCACCTTCCACTCCTTCCTTACCTTCTAGAAAATCACCTACTAACTCCCACACAACATGGTTTTAGACCTAATCATAGTACTATGACTGCCCTCCTCTCCTTTCTCCAAACTGTTAACAAAGCTCGCGACTCTGGACAAATTGTTTCCACCCTATTACTTGACCTCTCTAAGGCCTTCGACACCATCTCTCATAACCTGCTACTTTCCAAACTCTCTAAACTCAACTTATCTACATCCTCATTGAACTGGTTCTCCAACTACCTATCTAACAGACATCAAGCAGTAATATGGAAAAAGGCCACTTCCCCATTTCTTAATACACCTACTGGGGTACCCCAAGGGTCCATACTTGGCCCCCTTCTCTTTAATATATTTATTAATGACTTCCACAACTCTATCCCATTCTCAGACATCATCCAGTATGCAGATGATTCCACTATTATATGCTTTGCTTCCTCAATCCCCACACTCCAAAAACTGACCCAAGAAGCTTTCACTATCACTGAGCAGTGGATGAAAACAAATCACCTCGCTCTCAATGCCTCTAAAACCAAACTAATGCTATTCCCCCCCTCTAAAGCTATCTCCTTCAACACAAACTCTTTCACTATCACTAGTCAAAATAATTCTCCTCTGGAACTAGTGTCAGAAACCAAACTCCTCGGGGTTCTAATAGATAACCAACTCAAATTGAACTCTCACCTACATCTAAACATCAAAAAAACCCACCAAAAACTTGGTATGCTGTACCGGCAAAATAAATATCTCACACCAGCTGCCAAAATCACTCTCTCTACTTCTTTTCTTATTCCTTCCCTTCTTTACGGAGCCCCACTCCTAACCAACCTACAGTCCTCCCTAAAATCCCAACTTTCCTCCTGCTATAACAAAATTGCAAAGTTTGCTACCAACCATAAGACCTCCTCTCATCACTGTTCCTCTCTCCACACTCTAAAATGGTTAGAACTTCCTAATCATCTCACATACATACAATTAACTCTGGCTCATAAACTCATTTTCAACCCTTCTCTCTGTCCCTCCCTTTCATCTGCTTTTAAAATGCACCTTCCCAACAGAATATTGAGATCCAACAATCAAAATCTATTAGAAATTCATAAACCCACTCGTCCCCCAGGGAAAAACCTTCTTTCCTTTGTCATTGCCCGCCTCTGGAACTCACTACCCTCATCTATCCGCATTCATGCCCAACCAATTTATTTTCAAAAGATCTCTTCATGCCCACCTATATTCCAAGTGGGAATGCTCCTGCACCCACCCTACAATGCTATCTAATCCTAAATGATATCTTCATTCTTTTGCATTCTTCCAAAAATTCTCCCATCCCTCATACTCAATATTCACATCTTGTTTTGGGAAATCTTCACAAGGCCTTCTCCTAAATGTCTCCTTTATATTTGTCTGTTATCTCTCAGAAAATTGCTTTTCATTAATACAGATCATCATATAAACTCAAACACTTTCCTACAATATTCTCTACTATCTATAAACTATGTTCTTTCATAATGACTTTT
Organism: Protopterus annectens; assembly: GCF_019279795.1. Classification (NCBI taxonomy): domain Eukaryota; kingdom Metazoa; phylum Chordata; order Ceratodontiformes; family Protopteridae; genus Protopterus; species Protopterus annectens. Next base: position 319,062,897 of record NC_056740.1, on the reverse strand, counting down.
CTCTGAACTCAGCTGAACTGTGCATAATTTTTTGATTATTATTATATATTTGTATTCTTTTTATAATTTTGTATAACCAGTCTGTATCATGTTCTTGTATCTGGAGCTTTGCTCCCTGGGACTCCATTGAAAACGGGTTCTTTGGCCCAATGGACTATCCTGGTAAACCAACTGCAAATAAATAAATAAATAAATAAATAAATAAATAAATAAATCTTCTCAAATGTGGAGACATACATCCTAACTCAGGCCCATCCTCTAATCCTAACCACAAGAGTAACCTCAAAGATTTAAATATACTTACATTGAACCTTCGAAGTATATGTAATAAAATAGCCCCACTGCATGCCTGGATTGATAAAAATAAACCTGGCATACTAGCCCTTACTGAAACATGGCTATACCCCAATATAAAACACTCTGAGAAAATACCTCCAAACTATGCAATAACAAGAAGAGATAGATCTAAAAATATGGGGAGAAGGACAGCCCTTCTATATCCCTCTACGTTCAACACCCTACACGAGTAATATACCCATCTTTTCAAAAAGGATTTGCATAATAGTAATATATCTCCCAACAAGTCACAACATACCAGTTTTGGAAAATATTTTATCCTGGACATCCCAAACAATAAACCTCAAAACAATAATCTTAGGAGGCGTAAATATAGATTGGCAAACCATAGCTTCCAACTCACCCACAAATAGTATAAATCTGTATCTTTTTTCTCAGCTTATCAATACTCCAACAAGATAGAGCAAAGATCTTACCTGCCAATCCATCCTAGACTGGATCCTAGTATCCCACCCTGCCAATTTTTCCTCTTCCGGTACACTGTTTAGCTCTCTCCGTTATCATCTGCCAGCTTATTCCCTTCGAACAAACTCCCAACAACTAGGGGTACACACTGTAAAATCAGTTAGGAACTAAAGTAATTTTTGTCAGCATAAATTCAAAAATGTCCTACATGAAATTTACTGGACACTCCTTAAATGATTACCCCAAATGATGCTGCACTATGCTTTAATAACGCCTTCCTTCTCATATTTAACACCCCAGCTCCGATTCATTTGAAAAGAATCAAAAAGAGCTCAGCACGGCTCTCTAAAAAATATAAACACCTGATGAAGCAAAGGGACCTCGCCTGGATGACCTGGAAACTAAACAGAAATGAACAAAGTCATGTCCATTTCAAAACACTACGTGACAAAGGGATAAAACTAATCAACAGAGATAAGAAGTCATATTATTCCCAGCTTCAAGTCCAGCATAAAATTAACCCCAATAAATTTCGGCATTCCATATCTTCTCTAGTTAACACTGGAACAAATAGAGAGCACACCCTATCACCTGATACCCCTGCATCATAAAAAGCCAAAAACATTAACAAGCACTTCATAAAATCAATATCAGGCCTACTAACTAACACCCCTAACGCTGGACCCCCACCCTTCAACCTATTCAGACACCAACCGTAGACCATCGGCTACTTCTAACCCTATCATTAATAATCCCCCTACTCAACAAAATGTCATACTAACCCCATTCTCATTTCAGCCCATACCTACTGACACCTTTAAAAGACTGCTACAAAAACTAAAACCCTGCTCCACCTCAGCTGATAATCTTCCACCACACTACCTCAAACTGGCTGCCAACTCAATTGCCAACCAAATCAGTATCCTTATAAATAGCTCTGTATCTGAATCAGAAGTACCTATCATATGGAAACAATCTCACATCACCCCCATCCATAAAGGAGGCAACTCTTGTGAATCATCCAATTTCCGTCCTATATCTATCTTGTCACCCATACCCAAAATTCTTGAGCGAGGTATCCATCAGCAAGTAATGCAATATCTATTGCAAAATAATCTTTTAACTAAAGCCCAACATGGCTTCCAACCCAGCTACAGCACAGCTACAGCTCTATTATCCTTTACAGATACCGTGAACAAGGCCAGAGGTGCAGGTTTCAGAGCTACCTCAAGGAATATAAATAAGCAGTGAAATGGTCCAATGCACTCTCGCCCTTTCTGCATAACCTTACTGGAGTTCCTCAAGGCTCCATCCTCGGACCCCTACTCTTCAGCATTTTCACAAACAGCCTTCACACTGCCTCTCACCCTGGAACCCTCATTCAAAAAGGTGATGATGCATTGCTCAATCACTAGCAGAACTGCTTTCAAAAACTCAACAGTCCTTTACTGCTGTTGAAGCCTGGCTAAGAAGTGCCCAACTCTTTCTTAATCCAAAGAAGACTAAACTAGTACTCTTTCACCCCAAAAACACCTCCCCTGTCACTGATCATTTCAACATCCTTGCATCTGACAACACTGTTAGGAAATCAAACTGCTAGGAGTTATTATTGACAATAAACTTTCATTTGACCTCCATATACAGCAAAATGTAAAGAAAACTTATCAAAAACTAGGACTCCTATATAGAAACAAGCATTTCTTTACTGCAACAACCAAACCTACCCTTGCAAAAATAGTTTTACTTCCCTCCCTTCTTTACAGTGCTCCTATCCAAACTAACTCACAAACATTTACGCTAAGCAAGCTGGAACAGTGCTACAACAAAGTTGCAAAGTTTGCCACAGACTCTACATATCACACACACATACCACTGTAAACCTCTACTAGAACTAAACTGGCTTGAACTCCCCAACCAACTTGCCTTTATTCAGCTATTCACCTTGCACAACCTTATTTTCAGCCTACTGCCTGCCCTGCACTAGCCAATCTAGTTGCACCTTACACACCAAATCAAAAAGACAAAAATCTCTTAGGTATCTCAAAACCTACAATAAAACAAGGTCACTCTCTGTAGTCATATTTTGTCTCTGTACTATGGAATTCATTACCTCTAGCTACCAAGTCTATGCCTGGCCTAACACATTTCAAAGCCTCTTTAAAAAAAATCTCAAAAATACATGATTCTGCTCCTGCATAAAGCCAACCTAATGCACAGCTCTTCCTCTTCTTCCACATTTGCCTCATCCTCCTCTTCTATCACGTTTCACTCCCTCATAGTCTGCAAGATACTAAGGCTCTCCTAACTCCTTGTCTGTTTCTATACCACATCCTTAAGCTACTGTTCAGATGCTGATATTCTACTTAACTCTCTCACTATCTTTCTACATCACTAACTTTGTATTATTTTCCTAACAGAAACCAGCACTCTATTTTTTTCATGTTCTGCAGCAGTCAATGTCATACAACGCACTACCTACGTACTATTGTTGGACACTATCCACTCATAGGCTATGTATATGGTGAGAGTGACTATTATTGTCTATAATGTTTTAACTCTATAGAATTGTCTAGATGTGAGATATGTAGTATATATTGTAATATCTTGTAGCACAATTTATGCTCTTTCAACCTATTTTGTATAGTATTTCTAATGTCATTTGTATTGGATTGGATTATACTGTATTTGTATTGTACTGTATGTGGAGCTTTTCTCCCTGGGCAACTGCTGAAAATGGGTTCTGTAGATCCAGTCAGACTACCCCTGTAAACAAATGTAAAAAAAAAAAAAAAAAAAAAAAAAAAAAAATATATATATATATATATATATATATATATATATATATATATATATTTATATATAGCTTGAAACATTGACATTCTCAACATCAAGACCAGAACATTGAATTTCAAGCCATCGAAGATTCAAAGGGAACGTAAAAAAATAAAAAAACTCTAAAAACTATTTTATGTAAGGGGGGGGCTTCGCCTCCCTGCACCCCCCATGTGGGGGGCTGCACCCCCACCCCCCAACTTTAATATACCAACTCCGAGATCGCACTACAGTGGGGTAAAGGGAAATCTCCATTTTAGCGCTATATGCAGAAGTGCGAAACGGGAGATTTCACATATCCTGTCTGCAGTGCCATCACAGAGATGGCACATTCACAGACACAGTGTGCAGGGCACCTTGCTGCCCTGCAGAAACACTATCTTTTCCCCTTGTTTACTTACCTTTTTCTTCCCCTTGACAACATCGATGTTCTAAACACTCGATGATATGGTCTCGACCATATGAATTTCGATGGTTTAGAATTTCAATGTTTTCAAGTGGAACTATATATATATATATATATATATATATATATATATATATATATATATATATATATACATGTATAGACATATGCATAAATTAATGCATAACTTTAACCATTTATACAATTTTGGAGTGAATGATAATTGTTAAAAAGAAAACATATGTATTACATATGAAGCTAAAGAAAAATATTTACAATGGTTTGTTTTTTCTAAGTATATGTATACTTTAGTCATAACACACAATTTGTGAGATTAATGAAGATGTTTGAATAAAAGTTGAGTGGGAAAGTTGGGCACACAGACACACACACACACACACACACACACACACACACACACACACACACACACACACACACACACTGTAAGGGTCTACACATGGTAGGAAGGGAGAATACTTTCTGGAGATAATGTGGCAAAGTGGGCTGTAAGCAGTTTATAAGCTTCCATCTGGCACAAAGATGAACTATGATGACCCATAACCAAGGTTTGGATCAGTGTAACCAGTGGAATGGACTGTTCCCCCTTCGGTGGCTCTATATCTGAAACCAGCTGGATGAGCAAATCTGCTATAATTTCTAAGAGGCATTCTATGTGGCGAAGCATACCAACTCTGTCAACCTAAGACTCCACTGTCTACTGTAGATATGACTGGACAACTACAAACAATGAGGTTTCATTACTTGCTAGGCAGAGGTCACCACCTCTCACAGAGAGGCACTCCCAGTCTTCCCATATTCCTCATCTGCAGCCTCAGTACAGGGAGGCTGTTAAGACACCTGCACACACTCTTCTTCCTTTTGGACTGGCAGAGTGGAGGCACTGTGGGAAAGCAATGATTGTATCTCATAGCACAGAATATATAATACCAACCCTGCCTTGTCATCAAGATGATGTCCTGTTACAGCTGTAGCAGATGATGGCACGGTGTCTGATGTGGATATACCTACCATAGTACAGTCTCATAGAGGTGTATAACATCATTGTGCATCACTGATGGACCTTGACATGCATGAGGCACTAATGGTCAATCAGCAGATTTGCAGAAATGTCATCCAAGCACAGTTTACTACTACACAGTCCAGCATAGAGCTGGCTGCTGTATCAGGTGGCATTTTGGAGGAGGGAAAGGAGGAGGTTGCCCAGCAATAACAACAGCTATATGAGGACATGAAGTCCAGTTATCCCTTTGTGACTGGGCTTATAAGGTCAAGTGTGGCATACACTGCCTCCAGAGAAATTTGTATGTTAAGGATTTCAACTAAGTTCATCACAGTCCCTATAGACTGTGTTATTTGTGGTCAGGGTTTGGTACATATCCAGGGGTCAACATGTAGCCACACTAGAGTTATGATCTGCATGATGCTCAGCTACTGCAAATCATTGGTGGCGATGATATCCTGCCTCCATTGGCAGGACACCTCACTAATGGTCTTCATCTCTGTCAGGGCCCCACAGTAGTGGTCCTTCTCTGGCATGAGAACAGGTCCCAGCCATCTAGTGGTACCCCAACCCTGTCAAAAAAGGATATGATCCTCAACACAGAGTACATTTCCACACCCCCAAACCTCAAACTCCATCTTTTGTGACATGAGTCTCCAGTCATCTGGTGTATAAATAAAAACCACTATAACTTTCATCCTACATAGTAAATGTGGTGTTGTCTGATGCATGGAATTAGCTAACCATTAACTACCCAACACAGTTTCTCATTGTCCTTTGAGAATTTTTATTAAAGATTTTGGAAATGTACAGGTATTTCAAAGAACAAGTATGTTAACTGTACATAATATATAGAAAACATGCCAGATGATACATCACAGATATGAAATTGAAACCAAATAATAAAAATTCCCTAAATACTCAACATGTTACAACTGATGACACATTGCTACAATTCATAGAGAAGTCAAAATTTAAAAATGTCTCAATCAGCAGGAGAACTTTAGTCCACACAGATGTTATGAGAGGTTTGGGAAATATCCCAATTTTCTTGATGGAGATATGTTTCTGAGTTACGTCTTGTAAAAAAGTCAAGAATTCTTAAAATTTAGGCATTGAGGGTTTATTCCATCTCTTGGTTATATTTTTTCTTGCCATGACCAGGACAGTCCATAAGAGGTAACAGTTTTTATTATTTTTCTGGAAGTTCTCAGGAACATTGAATGATATTATTGATATGTTTAATACAAAGTTTTCAGACTACAAGACCTGAAGAAAATGTATCTTCTTTCATTAAGTAGATAAATGTGAACAGTCATTCAAGAAATGTGTGACCTATCATTCTTACAAAATTGTTTACATCTCCAGCATTGAGTATTTTTATCAACAGCAAATTTTGATGGCCTATAGGGTTTTAAAAATTGTCTGTATAAAAATACCCAGGTATAAATATGCCAAAATTGTACCAATGAGGTGTTTACCACTCAGACTTTTAAGATATATTTTGCTCTTTTCAGACAATAAAGTGTTTTCAACCAAAAGTAATGCAATTGCAAAATGTGTTGCCCATGTTATTGTTACATAATACTATGATTCTATAAAAATTAGAAATTACATTTTTGGGATTATTATTGTTATACAACAAGAGCTTTATTTATAATAGGTCTTTGATAAAGTGAAATTTTACTTTGCACATGAGATCTGATGTTCTGTAACATTAAACAGTCTTGAACTTCTAAGTGGTATTATGAGATTAATAATTCTATTGACAAGATAATTATACCAAAACAGAAAGTTATTATTTATCATTGAAGAAATTTCTGATGATGAATTCCTTTAAAAAATCCTTTAGTTATACCAAAGGGAATTAGAATATCAAACCATAGTTTCAGGTCTGGATTTCCAATAATTATAGTTTTCAATTTTTTAGATGAAATTAATATATTTCAATTGTGTGGAGGAAGAGGTTAAACTGACTAAAGTTGCATACATATAATCACAAATACTTGTTTATTATCTCAATAGTGTTAGTACCAATTTTTATTTTGGGGATTAAAAAGTGAAATGTGCAAAGATTTTCAATTTGCTGTTTAGTTAGTGCCCAGATAGTTCACAAGTACTTTAAGCACTGCCAATTTGCCATAATTTCTATGTTTGGGAAATTAATACATCCTAAATTACAGTGTATAGTATGATGAATTTGAGCAATTCTTGTTTTTTTTTTCTTTTTTTTGAAAACCATAAGAAATTTAAGAATAAATTATTGATGTTAATATTGTCTTTATTGGGGGAAGGGCTAGACTTTGCATTATGTATAAAATCATTGGGAATAAAATCACCTTAACTAGCTGAAGTCTATCTTCAAAGAAATTAATTACTTTATGTATCAAATTGGCTATGTCCCTCAATATTTTATCATACTTAATATCGCTAATTTCTTCAAGAGATTTATCTATGAAAATATGCAGATAAGGCAGAGGTTGGGATTTAGTACTTATAAGATCACCACGGCAGTTCATTAAATTATTTTTATTTAAAACAAGATATTTGGATTTCATATGATTAAAATGAATACTGACAAGTTTGAAAATGTTTTGGTAACTAAGTTTAGTTGATTAAATGGGTCTTCTAAGTTAGTGTTAGCATGACATCAACTGCAAAAAGCATAAGTTTAGAATTACAGTGCTCATTTTGTTCTAATCTTTTTATTTGTTGAGTAGATCTAATTGCTGTTCCAGCATTTCTGCATTTCTATGGCTAATGTGAAGAGTATAAGGGAAATTGACAACCTTGTTTTGTTCCTCTAATTAATAGAATTGGTTAAGGAGAGAAAAAAAAAAAAATATATATATATATATATATATATATATATATATATATATATATATATATATATATATATATATATATATATATATATATATATATATATAAATATATGTATATATATATATTTAAATATATGTATATATATATATATATATATATATATATGGTTCTACCTGACTTCGCCGACAGCGCAGAAGACCGACAGCGGAATCCTGAGCTCCAGAAGATCGAAAACGAAGAAGACCGACGCGAATCGCGAGTGGCAGAACATCGACAATGCAGAAGACCGACACGACGGATGACAACACCAACGCCGAGGATGCCGACATGGGGAAAGGCTGTGTGAGTATGCGGTAGTGACGGACGTTAGGGTGCGAGGCAGGTAAGTGTGGAGATTGACGGTCTGTGGGGATAGGGGTGGGTTAAGTGAGTTAGGGTTAGGGAGCGATAGGGGTGGGTTAAGTGAGTTAGGGTTAGGGAGCGATAGGGGTGGGTTAAGTGAGTTAGGGTTAGGAGCGATAGGGGTGGGTTAAGTGAGTTAGGGTTAGGGAGCGATAGGGGCGGGTTAAGTGAGTTAGGGTTAGGGAGCGGGTAGGTAAGTGTGCGATAGTGACGGACCTTAGGGTTAGGGTAAGGTTTAGTGTGGGCTTGTAAGGATTTTGGTGTGCTTGTGTTGTGTGTGTGGTTTGTGGAATGGGGATGTGTTTTGTTTTAATTGTTATTGTGGTGTGTGCAGTGTATGGGGTTTCGTGTTTGTGTACCGTCGGTTATTTCGTTGTCGGTTATGTGTGGTTTCGTGTTTATGGACTGTCGAATATGTGGTGTCGGTGATGTGGTTGTCGGTGTTGTGTGGTTTCGACTATGTCAGGTAGAACCATATATATATATAGATATACACACACACACACACACACACACACACACACCCATATATATATATATATATATATATATATATATATATATATATATATATGTATAGATAGACAGATACCAAGGAGGGGTCTACTTTAAGCTCTCGAAAGCAGTGCGACCTGAATCTGAATCACGTGACATGGAAAGAGCGAACCGCGGATACGTCGAATGAACGAAACCGCGAAAGGGGAATATCAAAATCCCATAGTTGGCCCATCTGTAGTATAGTTCCATAATGTAAGTGCGTGATAGTTATGGACCTTAGGGTTAGGGAGGGGTTAAGGTAAGTGCATAGGCAGGTAGTGTATGTAAGGTTTTGTGTAGGTAATATATGTAAGGTTTAGGGTAGGGTTTTGTTAAGTGTATGTGTGTGGAACATTTATTTTGTTTGGGTATAGCTCCGTAGGGGAAGTGTGCGGAAGTTACAGACCTTAGGGTTAGGGTTAGGGAGGAGTTAAGGATAGTGAATAGACAGTTGTGTATGTGGAGGTAGTGTAGGGTTAGCAGTAGGATTTTGGTGCTTTAATTTAGGTTTGAAGTAGGGATTTGGTTAGTGTATGTATGTTTTTTTTATTGTGTTTGGGTAGGTAGTGTGTTGCGAGTGGTGGGTTGGCTGACTTTGACAGTTCGAGGTTTACAGTTTTGCACTTTAGCACATTCGGCGTATCTGCGGTTCGCTGTTTATGTGTCGCACGATTCGGATTTGGGTTTTTCATGTTTCGAGGGTATAAAGTAGACCCACCAAGGAGTGATACAAATTGAGAAGAAAAAGTCAAATTCTAAACAACTAAAAAAGTAATTCCAGTTTAATGAGTCAAAAGCATTTTGTATATCAAGCCTAATAAATGTAAATTCTTGATATTTGTTGTGTAGTTGTTTTTAATTATTTCATTTTATTAGATAGTTATTGATAGGAAATCTGTTTAGTCAATTTATCATTTAATTTGTGAGATATTTTTTCAGAAGTGATATATCGATCATTTAAATTTGTTTTGAAATAAACCAATTGCTATGACACTTGTTGTAAGGAACTTTAATTTTGCCTAACCTAATCCAATACAACCCCAATGTCTGTGCAAATGTTATTATTTGGATTTTCGTATTTAGCTTATCTGGTTAAATTTAGACTGTAGTTTCAATCTTTTAGCAAGATTTTTCAATTTTGTTAGATCTCATAGCATATTATTTTTATTTTCTAAATCTATACCAGTTTTATGAGATAAAAGTTATTTTTTTATTTGAATTTTCCAATTCAACTTTATTAGTTGTGTCTCCTTTATTTAACTTAGATTTAATATTTTGAAATTTGACTTGAATGTGTAGAAACTCATTGTCCCAAATGTTTATATTTATTTCATTCATGTTTTTCATCATGCCCAGCTGGATATACATGACTTCGACATTCTTTGTCTAATCGAAACATGGTTAAAATCAACAACCCAAGATAATGAAATTACCCCTCCAGGATATAGTATTTTAAGAAGGGATCACATTAACAAAAAGGGTGGGGGCGTAGCCTTATTATACAAAGCAAACCTCCAATTTACACAACGTGATACTCACCCACCTTGTGATATCAATAATTAAATTCTTATCACTAAGCTGCAACTAAATACTTGCAAGTCCATCTACATTATATGCTCATATCTTCCTCCAGGTAAAAACATCACCTCCCTCGAAAATATCCTTAGCTGGCTGTCTACTAACTATCCACAAGAAACCATCCTCCTAGTTAACTTTAATATAGACTGGAATAACTGTAAATCCAACAATCCATCTATCCACATTAACCTTCATGGCTTCTCCCAAACAATCACCTCACCTACTCGTATACATAAACCTACCAACAAAGAAACCACTCTGGGAGGGAGGGTGGCCTAATGGTTAAGGTGCTTGCCTTATAAACACAAAGTGCAGGGTTTGAGTCTCACAAGGGATAATTGGCTAGGCTTACAAAAACTCACAAGGGCAGTTAGCTTAGTATAAACCTATGAACCTATGAATCTTGACTGGATCCTAATAAATACTCTACCCACAACATATATGGCTGGTATCCTCCCTTTTGACATCAGTGATCACTCTCTTACTAATATAATTCAACAAAAGAATAATATTCCCAGCCCCATAACTTTTAGAACTACTTGTTACAATAAACATTTCAACCCAGAACACTTCCAGAATGAACTCAGTATATGCAACTGGTCACCCTTAAAACATCTCCAACTAGATGAAGCAGTAGCATACTTCAACACTAAGTTCCTAGAAATCTTGCACAACCATGCCCCTTCTCGTACTCTTAGAAACAGTACCAGAACTGCTCCATGGCTCACAAAGGAATCTAAGCAAAAGATTCTACTAAGAAACAAATTTTAGGCCAAATGGCGTACCTCCAAAGACCCATCTGATCATCTAAAATTTTAACAGCTTAGAAACTCAACTAAGGCATCAATATTTCAGGACAAAAAAAAATTCTTTCACCTTCAACAATCCAATCAACAAAGCCCACAGAAATTCTGATCAGGTACCAATAGACTCCTACATCCAGGCAACTGTAGAACACCTACCCCATCTGGTGGTACACAACACACTCCCAAACAAATTGCTGAGTCCTTCAACACCTTCTTTACTGAAGCTATCCAGTCTCTAGCTAACTCTTTACCCCCTGTATCTTCTAATCTGCCTTCCTCCACAAATAACTCACCACCCACTTTCCAACTCCAACCTATGCCTACATCCCTGATCTGTACCCTCATTCAGAAACGTAAACCCTCTACCCCCTCTGCTGACCGATTACCTGCTAATTATCTTCAAATAGCAGCTAAAGTTATTGCCTACCCTATCTCTATCCTATTCAATAGAACCATTACTGAAGACACCATCCCTACCATCTGGAAAGTCCCTCATATAATCCCCCTACACAAAGGTGGTAACTCAATTGAACTTTCCAACTTTCTTCCAATTGCCCTACTCTCTCCCATAGTTAAAATTATGGAAAATGTATTCACCAGCAACTTCTAGACCACCTTCTCCATAATAACCTTTTAGCTAGCTCTCAACATGGCTTTTGACCTTTCCATAGCACCACCACTGCCCAACTATCATTTTCTGACCTCATTAACAAACAACGTAATAATAACACCCTGTCCTCTGCTGTCTTTATAGATCTTTACTTAAGTCCCTCTCCCTTGATACTCAAGCCCTACAATGATTCAAGTCCTACCTAGACAACAGGCTACAGGCAGTGTTTTGACACAGTACTCTATTGTCCCTCCTTCCTGTCTCCCTTGGTGTACCCCAAGGTTCTATTTTGGGTCCTCTTCTATTCTCTATCTTTATAAATGACCTATCTATTAGTATCACCATGCTATATCCATACAATATGCCGATAACACCACACTAATATCCTCAGCTACAGATCCTTTTGAACTGCAGTCTTTCACCCAAAATATCTTTGAGCATGTAGAGGAATGTTTTTACAGTGTTGCCTCCTCCTGCTGTTTACTCCCACACAAACATCCTCTCCACTTCACTTCACTATTAAATCTAAAAATGGTACAGTTATAACCCCTGATACTAACACTAAACTCTTAGGAGTGACTATCGACCATAACCTCAACTATGATACTCACATCAATACCACAATAAAATCAGTTAACCGAAAACTAGGCTCTCTCTACAGAATTAAACCCTTCCTTACTCCCAATGCCAGAACTACCATTGCCCACACCCACCTAATCTCAACACTCTTTTATGCCTCTCCTACATATCTATATATATCTATATATATATCTATATATATATATATATATATATATATATATATATATATATATATATATATATATATATATATATATATATATATATACACACAAACCTATCTAAAAGCAACCTCAACAAGCTGGCAATCTCTTACAACAATATTGCCAGATTTGCTACCAGCTCCCCATTTAGAACCCACCACTGCCTAAATCTTAATCAACTGGGTTGGCTAGAATTGCAAAATCAAATTCTTTTTCACCAACTGGTTATTTCTCACAAAATACTGTATTATCCAGGCAATATACCAATTTTCACAAGTCTAATCAGCCCATATGAAAATCTAACAAACCTGCACTCTGCAAACAAACTACTCATAACTACCCAGAAACCTAACAATAAAGCAGGAGAATCCCTTTTCTCTAACTCTGTGGGAAAAAGCTGGAACCTACTTCCTAGTGCAGTCACATCTCTTTCTTCTACTTCTCTATTTATAAAGAAACTCAAGTCATACCTTACAACCCACTGGCTATGTCCCTGTACCAACCCTGACTAGAGTATCTCTTACTGTTACCCTAGGCTACTACCACTTATATCTCTCTTCACAGCCATTTTAAGGCCCCTACACTAGATGTTCACTTATTGCAATTAGGAACAATTGAATTGGCCTTCTTTCTGTCTTGTCTTTAGTCACTACCCTTATACTAATTCTTCCAATTCTGTTATTATCTGGCCTGTTCTCCTGTTCATGTTTATTACTTTGCTTTGGCATCTTCCCACCTTTCTAAATCCTCTTTTTATTTTCTTCTTCTTGCTCTAAAAAAAAAAATGGAATGAAACACCTGTTATTGTCTTACAAGTATCCTGTAATTGTAGTTTACTGCTCTGTTTTTGTGCATGTCTTTTTATGGAGCTTTTCTCCCCAGGCCTCTACTGAAAATGGACATATATCCAGTTAGACTAGCCTGGTCAACAAATGTAAAATAAAATAAATAAATAAAAATTTGAATGCTTTTAAATTTACTATGTAAGAAGGAATTCTATTAAAAAAAGATAGTTTATTAAATCCATAGAAATGTTTAAGATAAGTGCATTATGGTTTGACAAGTATTAAAATATTATATTAAAGCTAAGGATTTTAGGTCATATGATGTTAATATCTTGTCAGTTCTGGTTTGAGTGTCATAATTAAAGGAGTAATGTGCAAATTCTTGAGATGTATCAGCTCTTGTGGAAAAGGTATGTTTTAAATTAAATAGTTCAGTCTAGTCATTGACAGCCTTAGCTGGTAAGGACAATCCTAGTTTTCTAGAAGCAGTGGTTTCAGAATTCTTGAATATACAGATAATTAATCTCCTATGATTTGACTACCTTTTGCATTACTCAGAATAATACCCAGATGTTTCTTATATAGTTTTACACCCATCCCTGGAAACCAATATAAGTTAGCCAGAGTCCAGATAATGTTGTTATATTTTATATCAGAATGAGATAATAGATCCTCCTGGTTTTCAAACTTATAAATGATCTGGGATATTACAATGTTATTTTTATATGGAATCATGACACCCCTTCTTAGTTTGCAATAATGATTATATCAGTATTGAGTAGTGATTTAGGTTCCAAATCATTTTTCTAAATGTTTGAAGTTAGTTTCTTGAAGAAATACTACTTGTGATTTATTAATATCAATATATTTTAATAGACATCTCTTTTTTTATGAACTTTGTTTTAACCAACAGCATTTAATGATGTTAAAGATCAATCCATATGAGAAGTTAAAAGGAATTAACCTTGGTAATTTTATATTTCTAAACATGAAAATTATTAAATCAAGTATTTTATCACTTAGAAATGTCTGTTGGTACAAAGGAAATAAAGCAGGCATGCTATACAGTCTGTAATGAACATAAATAAATGAATAAAACAACTTAATTACAACTATATACATGTAATTTTATAAAAATTCCTAGCCTAGAATTAAAGACTCACCCCAGATTAACCCAATAAAATCTAATTTCACTAAAAGCTCTTTCAATAAACAGTACAACAAAGGCCTGAAGAAGAACACCACAGAGATATTTTTTTTCGGCTGGAAAACATATTTATTATATGGTATGTATGTATAGCATAGTAAAATAAAAACAATCAATAGGCTGTCAACTCTTCTTTAAAACAATGAATTCAACATAGTTAAAGAATAATGATCATGTATCTGAATAATTTATGGAATTAATTTTTAGTGCTCCCAGTACAGCTCATTTTCTTCTCCTTATGTCTTCTCTTTATTCTACAACTCCTCTTTCCCATTTGCTTTCCTTATTATTTATACCACTTTCCTTTTTCTTCTTTCCTCTTCCTCTTCCACTTTTGCTTATTTTTCTTTCCTATTCAGTTATTTTCCATATTTTCCTTCACATCTGTCTTACTCAATTTCTTTCCCTTCTTCTTTCACCTATTAGTTTACTAACTGCTTCCTCGCTTTACTTATAAATATTTTCTCACAGAAGTTTGACTGGTTTATTTTTTTCTTCCCTTTCTTTCTTTCTTTTTTCTTTCTTTCTATTTTACTTTTCCCTTTTCTTTCCCTTTCTTTTTCCACTCTATTTCCTTGCTTATTCTTTTTTTCCAAATGTTACCCCTCTCCCCTTATTATTTCCTCATCCTTACTTTTGCTTTTCCCTTCTTTTTCCTGTTGTTTCTTCAACCTTTCCTTCATCTCTTCTCACCCTTCTCTCCTTCCTTTCCCCTCCCTTACTCCATTTTCTTTCTCTCATTTTATTTCTTCCTTTCTTTCCTTTTTTTCATTATTCCCTTTTCCTCTTCCCCTTTCCTTTGTATTACCCTCTTTTCATTTATTTCCTTTTTGTTTCCCTTTCCTCTTTCTTTTTCTTCATATATTTATTATACCCAGAATGCTAGCAGTTTATAAACCATATAATATAGCCATTTTTATATATTGGTTTCTTTGTAAGGAACGGATTACACTTTCATGGATCAAATAAAGCAATATTTAAAATACATTTGGGGGCTTCATAAAAGTTACCACACAAACACAATGCACATCATGTGTAAACCTTGTGCATACCATCTGAATTCAATAACAACCTTGCTACAATGCTTGTGCTGACTATCCACTCAAAAAGGTTACACCAAGCGTACACAAAGAGTATACTCTGTGGCATCTACTATAAATCTAATCCATTAACCCAGAAATGGCTCAATTAGAGTTGAAAGTATGCTGTAAGTGGCCTAATCAACCTGAGTTTCATCATCTATATAATGAATAGATTAAATAATACTAACAACTAACTACATATACAATTTTGTTTAAACTATTTAACAAAGAATAACTCATATTCTCCATTTAAATTATAAAAAAGATCAGTAGACCAAAACAATCATTGCTCTGTTGTTACAGCTTTTAACTGTGTAGGTCATCTATGAACAGGAAGTTCCTTCTTATTTAGAAAACATACTTCTATCTATAGAGAGCAATAAACTCTCGAGTCATTATTATATGTCCATATAGTTCTTTTAAGGAGAAGTAGCACTAAAGCAATGGGCTGGGTAAAATGGTTGTATTTCTTAAACTGAGTGCATATCAGCTAAATAACAAAACCCCTTTGTGAGAATACACTAACATTTAACTTGTGAGAAACTGTCAAATAATTGTTTCCTGAATGCAATGTAAGGATCTAATATTATTCAGGAGAAAAAGATAACGCTGTATCACCATGTAATAAGGAGACACCTTGTATATTTACTGATTTCCTCTTTAATTAAATGTCATTTGAGTAAATTATTAAGTTTACTGCAGAATGGAGACAAATAGATGCTGTGCCATTGTTGGTATGCCCAGAGGTATTTCCCCTGCACTAAGCACTGGAATGAGGAATCAACTACCCTAATGATTGCTTATGAATGTTGTTAAAACTAAGCCCTTCCACTTTATAAAAACAACATTCACAGTGTCAAACAGAAAAGGATGAGACACTTAAAACAACATAAAAAAAATCTCCATATCCAAGTGATCATCCTTTTAGCATAAACAGAGCAGCTGCTATAAACAGAACATTTACATTTGCATTTTATACCAGATGTGTTTTTCACTATAATTGTTAATATATTATTTCGAAATAGGCAACAAAAAAAAAGAAAAGAAAAGAAAAGGAAAGAAAATAGAAAAAAAGGAAAACAATCTTTTTTTCCTCCCTACCTTTCTGTTTTCTTTCCTTTTCATTCCTCTTTCCCTCTTTCCTCCCCTATGAAT
This sequence comes from Protopterus annectens, assembly GCF_019279795.1. Classification (NCBI taxonomy): domain Eukaryota; kingdom Metazoa; phylum Chordata; order Ceratodontiformes; family Protopteridae; genus Protopterus; species Protopterus annectens. Next base: position 319,046,097 of record NC_056740.1, on the reverse strand, counting down.
AAGACATCATTACTATAAGTGAATGCAATGCAAGGTGACAGCTATTATCCCACATTAGGAGAATGTATTAGAAAGCTACTTTAGACAGGAGTGATGTTGCAGAATCACTTACACTTCTTGTTTTTAATGAGTAAATGTTTAAGTTTAGATTATACTTGACTATTACTAGCACTTAGTTTTTAGTATGAATTAAAGTTATATTAGAATTTTAATAGAAGGATAACTAATACAAGTATAAAACTGGATTATCTGTTATACAATTATATGAAGATTCAATGGGCAATAAAGAAAAAAAATATTTATATTGAATTGTGGCTGTTTTAAGCTTCCATAGTAAACAAATTAAATAAATGAACACAGAACTATATAAAGCAAATATTAATCCTTTGATATGAGAGTTCCTTGGTACTTGATAGAGAATCTTGTGATTGGTTGTTTTTCTGCTTTTTCTTCTTAACAATCAACTATTTACACTTGTCAGGGGATCTCTTCAGTGTGGTAGATGCCCAATTCATGTCTTCAGAAAGAGAAACGATATTGTTTTTATGAAGTTTGATGCTTCTTCAAAGTTGTTAAAAGTTCTTTGTCCATTTTGTAAGTAGATCTTTATTCTTGATGGGAAATGGTTTGAGCTTTGATGTTATTTTGCTTTAACATATTTACTAAAGGCTAGCATTTTTTCCTTTTATCAACTGTTTTAGATGGTAGTCATTGTAAAATCTTATAATATGTTGTTCCTATTTTAAGGGTGTCTTTGATCAAGCTGTTTTTAAGTTAAATTCTTTATCAAGAAATGAAAAGAATTTTATAACTATGGATCTAGTTGAAGATGGAGAACTAGGATAATCTGACTTACCAATTAAACACAGTGTGCCCTTTCTATGCTATAGGAAAGCTCTTGTAATGGAAATCACATCTTTTCATTCAGTTTTCTCTGGCAGGCCAAAGATTCTAATATTGCATCTTCTCTCTTTGTTCTCTAAGTCTTCCAGTTTATTTTGTGACTGTTTATTTTGTTTGGGGAGAAATTCTATTTGTATTTTTTTCCGCTTTTAAGCTTCTAAACATATCCCAGTGTGCTGTTTCTATGTCAAAGATTTTTATTTGTTGCTGATGAATCCTGTCCTTTAATATATCAGTATATTTGATATTGTTTTCTCTTAAATTGTCAATAATTTCTTGGAACCATCCATTTTCAAAGAAATGGCTTGTATGGATGATATGACCTGTTTCAAGTCTTTTTTGCAGGGAAGTGTCTGAATATGAATATTTGTAAGTGCTCATTTTCCATTCCCAAAAGTTCTCCCTGAAAGTTTGACTAGAAAATACAGATAAATCTTCACTAAATGTGCTATATCAGTAGAACAGATTATAATGTAAAGAGTTAGCTATAATTCTTGACTTGAAAACAAGAATTTCCCAGTATAACAGGTTTACCTACTGTGGAGTTCTGAAAAGGTGCGGTTCTCAGTTGGCCATTTTAAACCCACCCCCTAGCCTGTTATCATTACATGCATCATCAGAATTATAGTATATAGACGGCAACCCACCATCAGCTAGGTTTATAGTTAACAGCGGAAAGAACACGGCTCGGACTGGTTAAAAACTTTAATAATGAAACATCTCAATAACAAAAATAAAAACGACTCGGTTAAGAGCTTTCATCTGCGCAAAATGCAAACTTCATCAGAACCATTAAACTTTGTAAACAAACACTCTTTTAAAACCTTGTTGGTGCCAAATAGCACTATTTGACACCAAAAAGGTTTTAAAAGAGTGTTTGCTTAGAGTTTAATGGTTCTGATGAAGTCTGCATTTTGTGCAGATGAAAGCGCTTAACCGAGTCGTTTTTATGTTTGTTATTGAGATGTTTCATTATTAAAGTTTTTAACCAGTCCGAGACGTTTTCTTTCCATTGTTAACTATAAACCTAGCTGACGGTGGGTTGCCATCTATATACTATAATTCTGGTGTTGGTGAATTACATACATCATGCTTGTTCAGAACAATGCTGTATGACAGCAAATGTCACGGGCTTATAATTGTCCATAGTTCTGGACTAGATGTTGCAGCTTAACTTGCACTGCTCTGAATTGTGCAAATAATCACCTAGTGAGGGTGCTGTCTGGCATTTGTTTTGTCCTGTCCATCTCATTGTCCAACACAGATGATGTCTCTATGGCTTCTATGCCTGCAGTGTGTGGGTCTGGTCCCAGTGAACTTATACCATGGGGCGGCCCTTCTTATTTCTGCTGTATCATATTATGTGGCATGGCACAGACTACAGCCATCTTGCAGACTGTGACAGGGGAGTACTGAAGTACTCCATCAGTCCTGTCTAGGCAGTAAGGCTTACTTGTAGCATACTGAATACCCATTTGATGATGTTGTCGGTCTCCGAATGTGCTGTGTTGTTTTGGAACTTGTCAACTCTCTCAGGATAATAAAAATCTGTCATTAGCCAAAGCTTAATGGATGTCTAGCATAATTTACAATGCATCAGTGACACAAGTCTGGAGGGGAATGGTGCATATGCATCCACTTTATATATCTCTACACATATACTCTGCCTACAGTGTCTGCAGTTACCAATTATATGGGTATATGGGAATTCATCTTGATGAGGCCATGGTAAAGCTGATATATGTGTAATATATGTGAATCATGGAAACTGCCAAGGTGGTGAACAGTTACTTGCGCTGCAATACCCTGTACACTGCAGACAACATGACAGTTCGTGAAATATTAGCCTTTCCTGTTGACATACTGCTGTGACTCTGGGCTAGGTGCCCACATGTGTGTAATTTGTGTCACACAACATCTCAGAGAGGTGTGCTGTCTTATAAAAACACACAAAATAGTGGTTCCTTCTACAGGTGTCCTGGGAAACTAGATATGCTCCTCACATAAGGAAAAAAAAAACATTTCTCCCACGTTATGGATTTAAATATGTTTTTCAGATAAACTCTCCACCATCGATAACAGTTTTTCTGAGGTTGGAACAAACAACCTTAGCTTCCTGCACTCATTCTGGCTCAACAACACCATATTACCAATAGCATTTCCATCAGACCAACTTTGGAGCTATATGTAACCAGCTTCATATACATAAACTTCTACTCAATACTAGAAAGAGTTCCTTAATGATTTTTCTGACCATGCAAAAGTTGAAATCAGTTCTGAAGCTTACCATTACAGATGTAACAGATTCCCACTACCCTAAAATCACTGAACAAAAGGTATTTTAGTTAACAGCATAAGGTAGCATGGACTCACCCACTGGGTCTTCTAGTCATATCTGTATCAGTTATCTGTATTTTGCTGGGCTGAGTTCACAAGCATGCAATCATTTCTGACAGGATGCATGCTATCAGAGAAGAAATGGATGCCTAGAAGTGTCGTGAAACCTTACCCCTAGAAGAGTCTTAATTTCCTGACAACACCCACCCTAGAGAGCATTACTGAGCTTAGATAATGATCTATCTGTAAAATTGCTTTGCATTTTTATTTTTTTTATATTTTTTTATGTAAAATAATTCCTCCTCCTAAAGTTTCAGAGTTGTTTTAGCATATGTAATTGCTGTAGCTGGAAGAATTTTATATTCTAAATATAAGCTATGTAAGTATTTAATATCTACACAATTACACAGACACACACACACACGCACACACACACACATACACACACACACACACACACACACACACACACACACACACACACACACACACACACACACACACTCCCAGCAGTTACAGACACTTTGTTGAGAGAATACACCTCAGAAGTCTCATTGTAATCAAATTACACCAGGGAAGGTTTGGGGATTAGCAGAATGTTTAAGGTGTTCATCTCATAGTGACAAGATAAAGGGTTTGATTCTTACCTCTGAGTGGGAAATTTGGCTAGGCTCAAAATGGCCCACAAGAGCAGATAGCCTTGTAGTAACCTATAAATTAATACAAAAAGGGAATGCAAGGCATTGTAACCCCCCCCCACACACACACACACACACACACACCTCTAACAGTCCTTGATTTTGCATATAGTTCTACTCTGTCCCTTGTAGAAAGTTTAATTTACTGATAAATCACTGTGGATTACAGTCGGTCAATAATGGTAGACATTAGCTTTCATTCTTTTTATTGTTTAGGTAATGCATGCTGATTGACTGCCTGTTTTAGTCAAAATAAGTTGGCACCCATTGACCCTCTCTTCATGTACAGACACATTCACATTTTGCTGTTTTTTTTTTTTTATTTTACTCTCATTATACAAAAAAGCTGCATTTAGCAAGCATACAAATTGCAGACATTTTTTCTGCCTGTGCTGCTGTGAAACAGTGGACTTTTTTGTTTTGTTTTTCCAGGCATCACTTGTACATTATTACCCTGTTGGAGAATGTTCATTCTCCAATCAAGGTGAAGTTTGAAAACCTTGCCCATTCTGTAATGCACATTGTGATGCAGTCATTAAATAATAGTTACATTTATCCATACTAACTACTGTGGATTGGATGTTTGCCCCTTGAAACTGATTCTATCTTGAGTCACTAACTCCAAATATGTTCTATATCCTGAGGCCTCCTTTGATGTCTGATGTATTCCATATTTCTTTAAAGTGGCATTGATCATCACTGTTTTCAGATAGTTAATAAAATGAGTCTTAACTGGTTGGAAAATGAATGCTCCACATCTAACCTTCTGTCTGTGCTCAGAAATACTCTTATTACCTCTCATTACTTCTTAGACATTTGTCAATGCAGTTTTAGGTTTAGCAACTGTACTGAGAATATGCTGATTTGAGTGGTTAATGACATCCTTATGACAAGAGATCAGCATTTATATTCAGTCTTCGTCTATGGGATTTTTTTTTAGGTGGGACAATGGAAATATTACAACTGCTTGAAATGTTATTGTGAGTTTACAGGCACCGTTAATTAGTAGTTTAAATCCTCTGTCTTATAGCTTAATAGGCTCATAGGTAAGTACTCTGCTAGCTGCCCTTACAAGCCATTTTTATCCTAGCCAATTTACTTTTTGGTGCTTTAATTAACCTATCCCATTTGGTGTTAGATTGACCTTATCAATACCATGGTCAATAATTATATATAACCCCCAAGTGATTATAACTAGGATCATAACATAGATAATTTGAGGGGAACATGCATAGGATAAATCATTTAGGAGCTGCCTCTGTCCATCAGTAGTACAGGTTGCAGACCTAGAGTAAATTTACTGTTTCCCATCCATAGACCGAAGTTGGGTTTGAGTTTGGACAGGGATGAACTTTGTTTCATGTGGATGGAGAGTCCTTCCAAATCATTCTGTTAATGTCATAGAAGAGGTTTAGATCCCTAGACTGAGTACTCTTGATGCCATTTGACTCAATGATATGCATTAAATCCATCAGTATTAGGCAGTTGATGCCTTGTATATGGGACATAGGTCACCTCTTAGCAGTCTGTAGGATACAGAGTATAGTGAAAAGGCTTTGAGTTGGTCTATGTAGGGCATGTTGTTTAGGCCTTGTATCCTTTAGTAAGTTATCTCTGCAGGTGTTCTAGTTGTTGCACATGTATGGACAGATAACATGTCAAAGGGGGTATTATACTTTTTGACTGGCCTAATGAGGTCTGAGTAAAGTGGACAATGCCATCACTAAAACTAGACATAATCCATTTGTTTATAAGCTGTGCAATACAGAAGGGCTTTCTTATGACAATGGATACATGTTCTATGAAAAACAATAAATGGACAGACTCCAAGGCAGTAACTGAGTCTCACTGTCCATATAACTCCCAAATCCTGAACAATTGACTCAACTCTTAGGGGCATACTGTCCATGTGGTAGTTTCCTGGGGTAGATGACTTTCCAAAGGATACAGTAATGCATTTTTTGGCATTTAGTTTCAGGCCATGATTTTGGGACCAGTCATTTATTTGGGACAAAACTTCCTGCAGGATGGCTATATTATCCTGCTGGAAGTAGTAAGGAAATCATTATGTTGTGCAATTTATAAACAAAGGTATGGCATCTAAGACCAAAGAAGCTATTATTCCACTGTATTTGGCATTGATCAGACCTATCATTGAGTACAATGCCCCCTTTGGTACGTACCTGATAAGGCATGTCCAACAGTTGTAATGACTATAGATGTTCATCACTAAAAGACTACAGGGCATAAGTAACATGTCCTATGCAGACCACCACAAGGGCCCATCCTTGTATTTTGTATCCTACAGGCTCTTGAGGGAAGATCCATACGTGAAATACAAGGCATTATCAGACCCCATTCTGACTGACCTCCTGCATATATTGGCCTTTGTGATAAGTTCCTTAATAGAGGTTATCCAGAAGAGGTCATCAGGAATTCTTTTTCTGCTGTCAGTGATATGAGGCAGTGAAATGTGACCTCTGGTAGTATTAGAAGAAATAGGGATTTGAATTATAGAACCTCTATGCAAATTAGTAACAGTTTAGATGCTGTTGCTATTAAAAATATTATCAAAAGTAATTGGAAAATAATACAAAGTTGCCCTGAAATTAGGGACAAAGTGGGAGAACAACCTTTATTTGTTTACAAAAGGAGAAAGTGTTTAAAATTTTTTTTTCAAGCTAAGCTCAGTAAATCAATTGCAGTTAAAGACAAAAATAAGAGTAAATTAGGTATGTTTAAATGTTTTAATTGCAATGTGTGTTACTATTTGTTTACTGAGTCTAATGAGGTCAGCATTAATGGTTTTAAAGTTAGAATCAATGGGGGGTTTACATGCAAAAGCAGATATGTGGTTTATTTAGTTATGTGTAAGTCCTGTCCCGCTTTTCATGTCGGTGATAATAGTAGGGAGCTTTATAAATGTATCTATGAACATAAACATGCAGTTGAACTGGGAGATGAGAAAAATGCTTTAGCAAAACATTATAAAGCAAGTTCATGTCAGGTACGTTTTAAATTTTTAGTATTAGAAAAATGCTTTGATGCAGAACAAAAGCTGGATTGGTGAGAGTATTTATGGCAAGCGAAATTGAATGCCTGCTTCCCACCCAGCCTTAACAATAGAGAATTTTTTTGCCTATCTAAAGAGAAAGAGACTGAAGCATTGATTTGATTTTTGGTCATATTACTTATTTTTATCATGTGATTGTTGTTTAATTATTAAATATGGTGAATGTGATTAGCATTATTCAGTCTGATGAAGTCTGTATTTTAGACAAAAGTGCTTACTGTTTAATGCTATTGCTGTTTCCTTTCATTAAACGGCTTTTGTTTTTGTACCATCTTAATTTTTTTTTTAATTTTGATTCATGACTTTTTGCCTGATCTGGACCAGCCTCTTTTTACTTTTATTGTGTTTATCAAGCTGTAGCTGGAGAGATTGCTAGGTTCATCTTCCTTTTACAGTTATAAAACAGTTCCTAAAGTTTTTTCTCTCAGAATTGTTCAGAGCTGGAATATCACAATAATGTGTAGCATCAGTTATGTTTATTCATCTCCACTTGTGTCTACCTGTATTAATTTCCTCCCACTATTCAATAATGGGACGTAGAATTTATTTTCTCTCTTGTTGATAACATCATACATTAAATTGACTATAAACCTACTGGGCTATTCCCTGGCCAAAATCATATATACTTAGAACTTCCATAAACATTTCCATTTGTGATCTTTCTTGATTTCCACATTTCTCTGGTGTATACAACTTTTATAAAATTTCAGAAACATCTTTAATACCTTTACATGATCTTTGGTTATTTTTCTTGTTGTAGAGTCCCTGTGTTTGGCAAAAACCCATTCTACTTTATGTTGCCTAAGTCATTGTGCTAAAGGTTTTTGTGATCTAGAGTAATTATCAAAAAACTGCTGCTTAACAACAATGTTTCTAAACTCATGCATATTATCCAAATGCTCCTTTATTTTCACTTTATCACTCTGTAGTTGTGCCTCTTCTTGTTCTGTGAAGTTTCCATTATTCTGCAATACTTTAACCTTACTCAACCTCTCTAAATAATTCTCATTAATTCTTAACAATACCTTCTCTTTTTTTATTTCTATCCTACTTTTAAACTCCACTTTCATTTTATCCCACTCACTAGCTATCTTCCCTAATAACTTTTAAATAACTTCTACTACCCATTCCATAAATGTTTATCTTTTTTGACATGTAGGTGGGGAAGCATCATGAGTTAATTTTTACTTCATGGCACAGCATTTTTTTCTTAGTTGTTATTGTATTACTGGCACAACATCTGAAATAGTTACTAGAAGTATATTAAAGCTTCCAATTAAATGCATATGTAAATGTGAAATATAATTTTTGTCTAGACTAGCCCAGTTACTGTACCTTGGGGAATAGTAACTGAATTCTCTCCAAGTTTCTACAACTGAATAAAAGTCTTCTACATCAAATATTTTCATAACTTTCTTTATAAATCTAACTTCTTTTTGTTATATTTTCCCTTTTAGGCCTACAGATACATCCTCACTGTTGCAAATCAAGTTCCAGTCTCCACCTATAAGTAATATTCCCTATTGAGAGCTGACTAGTTCTGCCAAAATTTTCTTAAGTACCACTGTAGCAGTTTTAGGTGGCAGCATATTCCTTATTCCTTGCCAGTAGCTCCTCACTACCAAAATATATGCTTATTATCGTTTTTCTTCTTCTATCAGTACTGCAGCTCCTGTAGCAATTAGTATAAGTACTCCTCATTTGCTTTGTCCCTGATATTCTGTTGAATATCCATCCTGAAATCCCTTCTTTATCAAATTCATATGCTCACTTCTTTCCAGATTTGCCTATTATACCATTGCTATTTGCACTCTTCATTTCTTAATATATTCAATACTCTTACCTTTTTGATTATGCCTGTGAGGCCACTCATGCTCCAAAATAATATGAATAGCATGGCCATTATGATAAGAAATAATTTTTCCCACCTATTTTATATATATATATATATATATATATATATATATATATATATATATATATATATGTATATATATATAGCAGCTTTTTCAAAAGTCTGTTTCCAGCTTTTGTGTTACATGCACCCACTAATGTTTGCCAGGCTGATCTTTTATACAGTTGTTTCTTGTCATCTCTATTGGAATCTATGTCGCACTTTACAAGACTTTTTGTTTTAATTAAACCCTCAAAAAAAAACAAAAAGCAAACATACCCCCAGAAAAAAAAAAACATAAGCTAGTAATTAAACACAAAATTATGCTTATTTTCACATAATGAAGTTTAACCCTCCAGATAGGAACAATTGTCTTAAATTGACAGCTGTACCCACAGGTATTACCTAACCTAAAATTAAGGTTATCCATGTTAAGGCACATGTTACACCCTCTGCCCTTACTTACTCTAATTGCTGTCAGTTCTTGTCTTATCTTTATTCCCCTCCCGTATGTGAAAAAATATTTTGTATACTTTCAGAAAACATTAACTTTTAACCTTAGAAAGTGTACTGGATTTATTTAATTAAATTCTATACTGTTCTAGTAAATGCACTGAAATATATGGGTACCAGGACAGATGCAATCTCTTACTTGCTTACAAAAATTTCAAACGTTATTTTTACTAAGCTGTTTGCCTTGTGCCTTTTAATTTTATGGCTACTTCAGCAAACAATGCCCAGAAGTCTCAAGATTTATTGTCCATTCCTGTAGTCAGCTTGTCTCCATGGAAACATAAGATGAGAATGTACAGCTACCCTTAGCTGCACATTTTCAACTCACGTTGGACATTTGTTTGCTAGAGGGAAAGCTTTTCATTACATTCATAGTGTTCTATTATATTCAATGCCCTCATGCTTGCACAAAAAATGTTATTAGATTAATTCAAGGACATTAAACCAGACATTCACCTATGCAAAAATAAGAAAAAGCATCTCAATTCTACATATATTATAACCAATGTACTTTTAAACCCCATCCCACACCCCAACAGCCCAAAATTACATAACAATAACTTAAGCATACTTTTGTCTAGCCTTTCATCACTTTCTTCATTGTAATGCCTAATTTCTTAATACTAAAAAAAAACTTGTTCACTTTAGTATGTTTACCACATATACCAATCACTGAAAATGCTTTCATATATAACATGCAATTTATATCATGGAATGCTTTATGCAAATATTGTTAAGAACAAAAAAAGGTTTACTTACAGTTCTTTTCTTCCCTTTAGTGTCCTTCCAAATATTAAAGATATGAAGAAGGGTATATATCTTTCAGTCCAAACACAGGTTTTAACAAAGTCAACAGAAAGCCCAGTCTTTCTTGACCACTTTTTCTTGTAAAGCCACATTTCACAAATGTGGTTGATGCTTTATAGTCTCACATTTATTCATTAATTTCAGCACTGATGGTCTTCCTCCTGTTCGTCTCCATCTCCCAGCCCCATACTTCAGTTCAAGTCCAAGGTGCTCCCAATTCTTCTAGTCACCTCTTGTGCTTTTTTCTGCCTCTTAAGCATTTTCTTTTGGAAAATCTTTCACTGCCAAAAATCTCTCTATCAGCTTTATTATTGAACAACTAAGAAGCAGAGTCTCCTTCTGTTTGACACTTCAGAGTCTGCTGGGAAAAAATGTTTGTATTTCCTCTTTAACTTGTTCTGTTTCAAAAAATGGCTTTGATCCTCAGGAAAAAAAATATTCTGAAGACAGCTGGATACAGAAGCTTGAATCTCAGATGTGTATCTTGACATTCCATGATTGCTTTAATACATTTGCTTCTATTCTGCCTGGTATACAGTGAATAACCATTTTCCACACACTCTACTATCTCCAGTTTTTAATACTTTGCCCTTTTGTAACAGTTTTGTCAGGATCAATTGCTTCTGCTGGTATGACTGCATCTTTACTAAATCAGGTCTTGGCTGCTTTCTTATGACCAGGATTGCAGCATTCGTGTTATGTGCCCTTTCAATTAACAAATCCTGCTGTGGAATACCAGTCCGTTTGCTGTGTTTTACAAAATTAATACAGTCTGTTCCTTCCAGTTTCTCTGGTACAGTAGAAATTTTTCTGTTTCTCTGGGTGTTATGTCCTGTAAATAAATATACCAAACACATGGCCATAAATGACTTGTAAACAGAAATATCTATTTCTGTACTTATCATTTGCATGATGATTGGCATCAAGCAGCAGAGCTTACTAATATTAATTCATGTTCCATGGCAAAAATGAAGAAAATACCTACTCATATGATGCTGTATTGCCTTCTGTCATGCAAATGAGCTTGGCACCATTCCATCTCATGAAGCAACTCTGACATAATTAACGTAAGGTAAGGGTATTATTTTCTCTGGAACTGCTTTCATGGCTCAACAAATAAATTATGTAAGGAATCCAGTCCATGTCAGTCAGTGTATGGTTCTACGCTAATGAGGATGGGGTGTTGTTTGACGTTTTCTGCTAAGTCTGCAACTGCACTCTAATCTACAGGTCAAAATATGACATTTGCAGAAATACATATTGAAATCATTTGCATTTTATCCTTCATATCATTCTGTAAGTGTTACACATTTACATTTAACTGGAATTTCTCCCTGAAGAATGCATAGAGATGGAATTACTTGCAAGAATGGATAATGCACTGGTATTAAAGACATTATTATTGAGAAGCATGGGTGCTGTTATATATGTCCCTGTTACCCATCCCCATCCTGCTCAATCCCTATCGCTTCATTTTTGTGATTTCAGTTTTGAACATGCCCTTCATGTGTGCTTTTTCAGACACAATGCAGTATAACTTCCTCTGTGTATCAACCTGATACAGCACTGATCTGGAGCATATCAGTGAATTCATCATGTTTGTCATTGCTTCAATGTGTACTTTGCATTAGGCTTAGATTCATATGTAACTTTCCTTGCTATGACATCTCATCTTAAGTAACACATTTATTACATTATTCACAGGGAAGAGTTTTAACACAAAACTAAGTTACCTTTTCTATGGTTACCATTGTGAGATGCTAGGCATCAGCTACCATCACTATTCGCAGCTAGGTGACGGTAAGTCACAGTTCAAGTCCTATGACAAAACAAATAAGGAAATACCTTCAGCCACATTCATATGCTGGCCATACAAATTAGCTTAGCCTTAATTCACAACAGACTGCAATACTAAAATAAGCATGAGCTTACCTGACATCCCTCAAGAGCTTATATGAAACCATCTAGTGCTAGTCTGTGATTTATTATGCAACTGATAGATAAGGGAAGATTTATTTTCATTTATATTTTACTTTTTCCTCTGATTTTGTTGTTTCTTGAAAGAAAAGGATATATTGTATTCAGGCGAACTCTAGCCATCCCAAGGGGCACAGTCAGGTATAAATTTAAATAGACTGTAGACAGAACACTCCAGAACTTATATGCAACCATCCAGTGATGGTTTGTGATTTATTGTGCAAATGATTGATAAAAGCATATATATTCCAATTTCTATTTTATTTTACTTCTTCCAATGATTCTCCCTGTTTGTTGGCAGAAAGTGTCAGATTGTAGACAAGAAGATTTATTTTGATTTATATTTCACTCTTTACCTCTGATTTTCACTGTTTGAAACAAGGGATATATTGTACAAAGTGTCCTGCTGACCTTCATTCCTCTATCCACCCCAATGGACCATTTTAAGGGAAAGGGGAACAGAACAAACCCAAAATCATATGGCTTCCTAAATTTATTTTCTTGTTGTTGAAAAATAATCTTCTTCTTTTGGCTGCTCCCATTAGGGGTCACCACAGCGGATCAACTGTTTCCATTTCTTCCTGTCCTCTGCATCTTGCACTGTCACACCAACCACCTGCATTTCCTCTCTCACCACATCCATAAACCTTATCTTAAGCCTTCCTCTTTTCCTGTTACCTGACAGCTTCATTCTTAGCATCTTTTTCCCAATATACTCTGCATCCCTCCTCAGCACATGTCCAAACCAATGTAATCTTGCCTCTCTGGCTTTGTCTCCAAACCTTCCAACCTGGGCTGACCCTCTAATATACTTATTCCTACTCCTGTCCATCCTCATCACACCCAGTGCAAATCTTAATATCTTCTACTCTGCCACATCAAGCTCTGACTCCTGCCTTTTTGTCAATGCCACTGTCTCAAACCCAAATAACCCTCTTGTAGACCTTCCGTTTCACTCTTACTGGTGCTTGTCTGTCACAAATCACTCCTGACACTCTTCTCCACCTACTCCATTCTGCCTGTACGCTCTTCTTCCCCTCTCTTCCACACTCACCATTACTCTGAACTGTTGATCCCAAGTACTTAAACTCATTCACCTTCACCACCTCTACTCCCTGCATCCTCACCATTCCTCTATCCTTCCTCTCATTCACACACATATATTCTGTCTTAGTCCTGCTGACCTTCATTCCTCTTCTTTCTAGAGCATATCTCTACCTCTCCAGGGTCTCCTCCACCTGTTCCCTACTCTCACTACAGATCACAATGTCATCTGCAAACATCATTGTCCACGGGGACTCCTGTCTGATCTCGTCTGTCAACCTGTCCATCACCATTGCAAATAAGAAAGGGCTCCAAGCTGATCCTTGATGTAATCCCACCTCCACCTTAAACACATCCGTCACTCCCACCACAGACCTCACCACTGTCACACTACCCTCGTACATATCCTGTACCAGTCTTACATACTTCTTAGACACTCCTGACTTCCTCATACAAAACCACAACTCCTCTCTAAGCACCCTGTCATATGCTTTCTCTAAGTCCACAAAGACACAATGCAACTCCTTCTGACCTTCTCTGTACTTCTCCATCTACACTGTCAGAGCAAACATCACATCTGTAGTGCTCTTTCCCAGCATGAAACCATACTTCTGATCACTAATCATCACCTCCCTTCTTAACCAAGCTTCCACTACTCTTTCCCATAACTTCATGCTATGACTGATCAATTTAATCCCTCTGTAGTTACTACAGCTCTGAACATCACCCTTATTCTTAAAAATCAGTACCAAAATAATTTTTCTCCATTCCTCAGGCATCCTCTCACTTTCCAAAAGTTCATTAAAAAATCTAGTTAAAAACTCCACTGCTATTTCACCTAAACACCTCCATGCTTCTACAGGTATGTCATCTGGACCAACAGCCTTTCCATTCTTCATCCTCTTCATAGCTATCCTTACTTCCTCATTGCTAATCCACTGCAATTCATAATTCACTATCCACACATCATTCAACCTTCTCTCCCTCTCATTCTCTTCATTCATCAATCATTCAAAGTACTCTTTCCATCTGCTCAACACACTCTCCAAGCTTGTGAGTATGTTTCCCTCATTATCCTTTATCACCCTTACCTGCTGCACATCTTTATTAGATCGGTCCCTCTGTCTAGCCAATTGGTATAGGTCCTTTTCTCCCTCCTTAGTGTCCAACCTTTCATACAACACTTCATACACTTTATCTTTCGCCACCTCTCTCTTTGCCATGCACCTCATCTCCTTATACCCTCGTCTACTTTCTTCATCTCTCTGACAATCCCACTTCTTCTTCACCAACCTCTTTCTCTGTATATTCTCCTGTACGTCTTCATTCCACCACCAGGTCTCCTTGTCCTCCTTCCTCTTTCCAGATGTCATACCAAGCACCTTTCTAGCCATCTCTCTTCCTAGTTCTGCTGTAGTTACCCAGCTATTCGGTAACTCTTCACTGCCACCCATAATAAGAACTGTTATTTTGGAATAATTATTGTCATAATTATAAAGATTGGAACTTGAAACCATGGGTGGCATTCATATTCCAGAGTTTCTCACTAATATAGTGGTTATCCATAAGAGTGCCACTATGCCTATATGCAAATGCACTAAATACAGATTATTGGCGCTGACCAAGGAAATGCAAAGGCATCTTAAGAATCATGCCTACTTATGGCAAAAGTGCAAAGTACCTGACATTAATCCTTAAGTATGTGTAAAGGACTACAAGCAAACCTTAGGATTTATATGATTTAATGCATTTTCAAATACTGAGGACAAAAGCAGTTATGTGCAATCATGCTTGAAAGACTTAAGGCAAGCAGCAGAAAAGTGCCACTTTTATTATTAATTTTTCTAGATAGTGGTATCCTCAAGTAGACATCATATTTATCACTTTAAAGAATGGAAAGGGGAGATAAAGACTGAAAGGGGGAAGACATAACAAAGAATGAAGCACAGAAGGAAATATCAAGAGGGATGCGCTGAAGGAGGTGGAAAAAGAAGGATACTATGTTTTTGTTGGGAAACCCTCCTTATTAAAATAAATAAATATATATATATATATATATATATATATATATATATATATATATATATATATAAAACAGAGAGATTGACTGGGACATAGGTAAGGGTTTGTAGGAGAGAGAGGATAAGGGAAAGATGGGGGTAAAGAGGAGTCCAGCCAAACAATCCCCATTCAGAAGGACCTCAAATGTTTCTACTGACTAATGGTATTGCAGTGGAGTACCCTGATGTTGAGGGGCAAGGACCTGTGGTGATACAGTGGTCAGTTCAGATTAGAGCTTTGTGTCTTATAGGTTCATAGGTTCATAGGTAGGTACAAGGCTATTGGCCCTAGGACCTATATAAGCCTAGCCAAAGGTGCTCTCTGTAGCCTTGGACCAGGTCTCTGTCACTGCACAGATGTCAATGTTCTCCATCTTAAGGAGTGCCTTGAGTGAGTGCATTTTGAGTTTTAGACTTCTAGAATTAAGTGGCATTACACTCAGATTTAGCTTGCTTGTACCTGTTACAGTGGTGAATTTGCCATTTGAACCTTGCCTAAAAAAGACACTATAGGGGTGGCAAGAGCCTTCTCCAGTATCTGGAATCCCAAGGGTGACAGGTGCAGGCCATCTCTGGCAAAGCATCGTGGTCTGTCGATCATGTCATCCCAGGCAGGCAGATACTGGATTTCCTTACTATGACACCAGAAGCTTAGCCAATTGTTGAAGTCAATCATTTTGTCCTTGTACTGTGGTATTATTCTGGGTGATGGCAGAATGTGACTGAGGGCTAGGGTCATACCTGCCTGGGCTACAAGATCGAACAGTTCCTCCATGTCTCTTTTCATGTAGTCCAGGGAGGTACATCTCAGGTCATTCACACCAACATGGACAATGACAGAGTCATATTTGTACTTGTTGTGGAGTGAACTGAGTGCATGCATTATGTGGTGGATCCTGGCACCTGACAGGCAGCTGATAGTAACTCTTCTACTTGCTGAAGGGAATACTAAATTGGCTAAAGGTGTCTATCCACTATCTACTCCAATGACCTCAACCAAGTGCTGAAGCCCGTGTTCAGTGAGGCTTTCCAGGCTGCAACTTTCCAAATTGCATACAGGACCAGTGCTATGGTCATGACTCTGTGAGGGCAGAGGGTGAATGTTCCCTAACCTTAGATGTACATGACTGGGCTTCTCCTATGGAATTTGGATTTGTAAAAAAAAATAATAATAACAGAAAATGTAAGAGAAACGAAATAAAGAATGACAAAGAAATACATAATTAAAATAAGAAAAAAAGAAAAAAAAAGTGGAGACTAAAAAGAAATTCAGACAAGGTAGTCGCCTCTGCTACCAGTATCCATAGGTATCCCTCAAGGATCCATCCTTGGCCCACTGTTGTTTTCACTATTCACCAGCCAAATCAATTCCTCCTCACACACAGCATCAGTAGTACAATATGCAGATGACACCACCATTATAAGTGCCACCTCCACATTAAAGGAACTGCAAATCCTCACCCAAAACACTTTTACTCTAGACGAAACATGGTTCACAAACATCAAACTTATTCTTAACCCCAAAAAAACTAAATTAATTATTTTCAGCCCAGGTCATGTCCCCTCCCTCAACAACACTTTTACCATTCACCCCAAAGATAACATTCAAATCACTCCAACTGCACGTACTAAACTGTTAGAAATAGACAACCTCAAATTTGATATCCATATAGCACAAACCATTAAAAAAGTTAATAAAAACTAGGACTTCTCTATAGGAACAAACACTTGATAACTAAACAAACCAAAGCTGCTATTGCAAGAACTCATCTCTTATCCATCCTTCTCTATGCCTCTCCCATCCTTACTAATCTCCGCCAGAGTGATCTGAACAAAATGGAATCTTATTATAACAAACATGCTACAAAAAAGAAAAAAAAAAAACACTGCATTAACGATTTAGCATGGCGGCTTCACCCCACCCTGCACCCACATGTGGGGGGCTGTGCTCCCCACCCCCTACATTAATATTCTCCCTCCGAGACCTCACTACAGTGGGGAAAAGGGAATTTTCCCTTATCCACACCATTATACGGCCTCGGCAACAGGTATACTTTTGCGAAAGTGCTTCTTCGGTGAAAAGCATTTTATTGTAAGTATGCCCGGCTGTTTGGGTTTCAGACATTTGCTCATTTGAGCAAACATCTTAGATCCATATATATATATATATATATATATATATATATATATATATAGATATATATATATATATATATATATATATATATATATATATATATATATATATATATATATATATATATATATATATATATATATATATATATATATATATATGTATTATGTAGATATGTATACAGAAATAATGCAACTGGTCATCTCTCACTAAACTATGTGTTGGTCATACATTTGATATTCTAACTTCCACCTCTCAACTTCCTGTCTGGCTAGGGCTGGGCTGCAGTGCTTGACTGAGTTCAGCCATCTTGCATGGGCAGTTAATATCGTGGGAGAATACAATTATCATACTAATAAACACTTTCTGTCTTACACAAACCCAACAATTTCCTTACAATATGTGTCTGCATGTACTTTAACTACTAAGGTCATACCTGCTGTACATGAAATTATGTTGGAATGCAAATATTATTTATATGTGTATAAATACATACATTTATATACATGAAAATGATGTATGTGCATTCATGCAGATGTACATCTGTATTTTACAGATATACATATGCAGAGTCATACATATTTCTTTACTCATAAATATACATTTGTGTTTATACACAACATTATGTGACCATATAAACATTCTATATTTGCAAACATATACAGTTCTGTATACAGATATGTTAATGCTGCCTTATGAATTATAATCACATATAGATGGTTATTTGCAGTTACACAGATTTCTTCTAAAAATCTTATTTTAAATCTTTGCTTGATATGGCAATAAAAAAAAATACTTACTAAAGAACTCTGGCATTCTTGCCATCAGGCCTATGCTTTTAGATCAACATACCTGTGTAGGCACTGGGGCCCAGAGCAAGTGATCCCTGTCAGGCGTGACATTTGCTCACCCAACTCCAGGTCAATATCAGTTTTCTTCCAGTATGACTGGTGAATACAAGCTTTTATCTTATCTAGGTACAAATCCCTAAGAAGTTAATAGAGCATAACTTTGGTATCCTTATCAGATCAGCTAAAAGCATGACTTAATGCCTTCACATAAACTGCCACAATTAGAAGTACCATTAACAGGATGAAGACAGCATGAGCAGATCTGTGGTTCACAAGTTTAGAACCCCTCCCTCTAGGGTATGACATTACCCTAGCCTAACCCAGTTAACAAGCAGGGGCACTAGAACTGATACTGTTACTATTGACAAGTTTGGGTTTACCGAAAATGCTTTGTCACCTACATTTTTTAAGCAATACATTCACATTTCATTTGGATGGCAGATAAAGGCCTTTGTGAAATTAACAGTTTTAAGGTATGTACAGCTGTTACTGCATGCGTGCCTTGCTGTTGCTAACTTTTTTGTAGTACTGCACCTGAATGTCATGAAGGAATAACTTCTTTATGCATTCCTTTAGCAGCATAGCAGCAGTATTAATGTATTTTGTTGGTTTTTATTTGTTTCTGCAAAAAAAAAATCTGTGTGTTTCAGTATCAACTTTTATTATATGCTGAGTGATTTGAGGTGATAAGATGTTTTAGATGATGTTGGATGGACAGGGATTATGCTTCATAACTGATACTATATATATAAAAAATATAAGTTTTGTTTCACCTAACCTCTAGTTGTTGCCCTTTTTTATTTTCTTTTTTTGTTGGTTGCGATGATAGTAAGTATGCTTTCACTGTTGAGCTGTTTGACTGATGATTACTTAAAAAATTGTGTATGGTTGTTGCATACTGTTTTAAGTGAAGTAATGATTCAAAATTAGATATCAAGGCACAGAAAAGATAATTTTAGCAATGGGGTGAATTGCATCCTTATGGCAGCCCTTAGCACATATGGCAAACATCTTGTTAGAAAAAAGGAGGGGCAAACAAACTGAGACAGCAGAAGCATTTCATCAAGGGGTTATTGATAATAATTCTGTTGGTGGAAGGAACTACACATAATCATAATGCAAGAAGAGGACAAATTATATGTATGGCCAAAGTGAGGCAGAATGCAATTGCCTGTAACAATACTTGGGTGACCTCCTATGATTATTACTTTAAAACCAGATGTGGAATACCTCCTCTCCACTATTTATTGTAATTGAATTACTTTTCTTGACAAAACCATTATAAAGACTGAAACCGGCTTTGTCTCTAATATTTATAGAAAACTAACTTTTAGTAATCACAGCTGTAACCCCTTTAACACAAAAGAAAAGTCTCATTAAAGGACAGCTTATAAGATTATCTAGGATTGTATCAGACAGGGATAGTCTGAATTGTGAAGCAGAAAGCTTGCTGAACATGTTCAACGGTACAGCTTACCCCAAGAAAGTATTTGAACAATTACAATCGCAACTACTTTCAGAATGGGGTCACCAATATACATCTTTGAAATCTACTACAAAGTAGTCAGAGTTCCATCACTTAAGATATTAAGGAAGTGACTAGTTACCTAGGATTTGAGAGAGCTATGATTATTCAGTACAATAGTGAGGTTAGATGATTAAAATCCATTATTATCATCAACTGGAATATTTTAAAGTTGAATTCCAATGTTTTCAAAATTCTCGCTGAATGGCCGAGGTTTGTGTACAAGACTGCCAAACATTTAAAAAGTATTTATGAAATGAAGAAACTGGATGTTACTATTGAATAAGTAATAAAGGTCAAATAGATGTGTTTTATTTTATAAACAATGCAAATATGTGATACATGACAATGTTATAACTATTATGTCTAACTTTGGTGGGAAAGAGAACAATGGTAATTGTAATAAGACAAGAGTAGTATATCTGATGAAGTGTAAATGTTTCCCCATATTTTATGTGGGGAAAAATGGATTGTGCATTAAAAAATGATCTATGAACACTGTTTTGTCATCAGTACTAAAAATACAAACATTGCTTTATATAAACATTCTACAAAATGTGACAACTTTCAGGCATTTCAATTTGGTATCATTCACAGAGTTGTAACCACCCCTTGGGGTGGTACCTGGGAAATCACATTGGAATTCAAGGAAGCAGTGTGGCAGTTTAATTTAATGCCACTGTTTTTTCTGGATTAAATGAAAATGTTTCTATTTTACCTGTTGTTAAACTGAGGCTATGTAATCTGTGAATTTGATATCATTTTTTTATTTTTATTATATATATTTTTAATATTAAAAAAATGAATTGTATGTATTATTATCAGTTCCTATAATGAATGTATTCTTAAGGTGTACTTTCTCTCTGACAGTTAATTGAGTGTTAGTGATAGCATTAATCAAGGATTTTTAAACTGGTTTGTTAGTAGTGGATGGGGTTTCTGATGAAGTTTATGTTTGGTTGATGAAAAGCAAAAATTACAAGAAATATTGCCAAAATGATTCAGATTCTTATCTGGAGTTACTTGCTTTTTTCACTGCTTTGTATGGATTTTGATGCACATTTCACACTTGGGCATTTCTTTGGTATAAAATCAAATAACCTGATGTGCAGTGCCTCAGCAGAGAGCATTACATCAGGTGAAATATGTAATAGCTAAAACTGAGAAAACAGTGCATAACATAAAAAAAATCAAGTGATACATTTTTCTTCAATTGAAAGGTATGAATTCCTGTGAAATGTTTAAATAACACGTTTTTATCAAATTCACAAGTTTAGGGCATTCAATATGTGCATGCTTAGGTACACCACCTTGGTAGACTGTATTCTGCAGAACAGTTAAAATGTGATTATTTCCTATATGGTGGCTTACAGCATCACTGAACTACAGTCAGTAAGCACTCAGGCATGATTTTTGCAAACAATAATACAAGTAGCTGTTCTGTATTAAAAAAATATTTAATAATGACAGGAAATGTCTGATGAACAGTGACAGTAGACCATGCAACATATATTGTAGCACAGCCAACAAATGTTACTGCATGCAACAATTATACTCTATTTTTACAAGAAATGAATCACTTACCTGAATGTCATGAGTCATATGGCCAGATTCCAAAAGAGTTGTTGTCAGTACAAGTCTGCCCTGATTCTGAAAGATCTGCTTTCAGTGTAAGTGACTTAGTTCAGTGTATCTATAAACAGGCTTACTATGGGGACCAGATTCCAAAACACCTGCTGTCAACCTGCTCTCAGTGTAAAAAGTCACTTACACCGAGAACAAGTATTTTAGAATCAGGGCCATAGTTGTGGACTAGATGCTGCTTCTTTACCTATGCAGCCATATGCTGTGCATGACCCTGATCCATGGGGCACATTACTACTGCTGCCAGTGGTCATCATTAGTCACACTAGGAGTGGATCTAGGAACTGCAGTGACAGCATGGACCACTTCACCACCATATTGATGCATAATCATGTTGTGCAGAATGCAACATGCAGTAAGCATCCTGCATGTTGCATTCTGCTGGGTCATACTGAATGACACCGCCTGACTCATGCAAACACCCAAATCATCAACAGGTTTAAGACCCTCTCATGGATAATATAGGTCTGGGACAGGACTGTGCTATAACACTCTTCAACAGCTCCACTATGATTTTTCAATGGTGGCATGAGCCATGGCTCCAGTAGCTATCCAGCATCACCTGAAAGAAAAGAAAAAAAAAAGATAGAAAAGGGTGGCGAAGAAACAAAGAAAAACTGATTTTGTATTCAGCAATATTCTTTAGTATGAATAAGTACTTTAATAATAACAAAGCATCTTTTCCAATTATTAACAACGTACCCTCTGGGCATCCTACCATACAGAAGGAGATGGTAGAGTGAGCTAGTGTGTCAGAAATGGCAATTGCATGCACTGCCAGCATGCTAAACATACACATTGGTGATATCCAAATAAAGGATACCTCTGAGGCAAAAACACACCCAATCTCCACAGCCTTCCACACCACATACCACGCATAGTCCATGCATCTGTGCCTCACAGCCACTAAGGCTTCACCATAAGCCCAACATATTAGTCATAGGAGACTCCATTGTGAAACACACAGATATGCCTCTCACCAGGCTGGATAAGGAGAAGGTCACAGTTAGTTGTCTGTCTAATGCCAGAATCTGCCATATCACATACGCACTCAAGTCTCTCAACAACAGGTACTGTTACGACTCTGTCATAGTCCATGTTGGAGTGAATGACTTGAGATGTACCTCTCTGGACTATATGAAGAGAGACATGATCAAGCTCACTGATTATGTGTCCCAGGCAGGTATGTCCCTAGCCTTAAGCAGCATTCTGCTGTCATCCAGAATGATGCCTCAATACAAACAGAAAATTATTGACTTTAACAATAGGCTTAGTATCTGGTGTCATTCCAGGGGGATCCAGTACCTGACAGCCTGGGAAGATATGATCGACAGACCATGATGCTTTGACAGAGATAGCCTGCATCTGTCCCACCTGGGCTTCAGGCTTCTGGCAAAGGCTCTTGCCTCCCCTATAGTGCCTTTTATAGGAAAAGTGATGAGGCTAAAACTACCAACATGAAAATTTTAACAAAACACAAATGAAAGGTCATGCTGCTAAACGCTAGGGTCTAAAAATGAAACTGTAGTAATTGCAAGCATTCCTAACCCTGTAAAATGCAGACATCTGTGCAGTCACAGAAACCTGGTTCAAAGCTGCGGAGAATACCCCAGCCTTTCCTGGTTACTCATCCTATTGACATTCAGACACCAAATTGTGGACAGTAAAGCCAAAGGAGGTGGAGTTTTAATATACATTAAAGACATACACACCTCCAGGCTGGTCAAACAGTATGATGCACAGGAGACACTCCAGGTGCAGTTAACCATTGACAAGGTCCCTATTCAAATCATAGCTAGCTAACGGCCCCCAAATCTGACTCAAGATGCCCAATCCACCTATTTGGACTTGTTCGAATCTATCAAGATTCCACCCTTTACCTTGATCCTGAGTATCTTTAACTTTCCAAACATAGATTGAAAGAACTACTCATGCCAAAACACAAATGTCCAGAGATTCCTTGATTTTGTCAGTTCTAATGCCTTGGAACAGCTAGTCGATATCCCCACAAGAGGTAATAATATCTTGGACTTGGTACTAACCAACATGAGTAACCACTGTGGCATCCCTATAGTATCATCCTCCCTGGTAAGATCCGACCATAAAGCTGTCACTTTCAAAGTCACCATCCGTCACAACCCCCCTCTAGCTAGGATCAGACATAAAAACTTCTTCAAAGCTGATTACGGCCTCCTGAGGGATGGTATAAACAGCTTCTCAGCCCCCTCCCCCACTGTAGGAATTGGCACCAATATCCAAATCTACACCAAAGCACTATATGAGCATTTATATAGATGCATGGAATCAGGAATACCTGACAGGACTAAATCGTCCTCTGCAAGGAAGCATAAACCTGTCTGGTTGACACCTACAATAAATAAACTCTATAATAAAAGGAAAAAATTGCTGTCCAAGGCCAAGAAGGAGCAGGTGCCCAATTGGAAGCAATGTCTCCTTAGCTCAAACAAAAAACAAGAACACTAGTGAAATCCTCCAAAGCAAACTTCAAGTCCAAATTGGCCACATCTACTAGAGACAATCATAAGGCCTTCTTCACATATGTCCGCAACCTCAAAGGAAGCACCCAGATCTGTTCAGTACTGGTGGTCAAGGACACCACATATACAAATGCTATAGATATAGCAAACTTGCTGGCTGACAGATTTAGTGAAACCTTTACCCCTCTGTCCCTCCCATCAGTAAATCAGGACATCCCCAGTACCTGCCCCTTTCCCCTTATATCTAGGGAACAGGTCATCACTGGTCTCTCAAAGGCAAAAAATACAGCCTCTATGGGACCCAAAAACATCCCAGACTGCATCCTATATGAACTCAGGCACCACCTATATGAACTCAGGCACCATTAGGCACCCTATTCAACCAAAGCCTGAGTATTGGCTTCATCCCAGCTGAGTGGAGGATTACATATAGGTGGAGCATCCACCAATCTGGGAAATTTTAGGCCCATCAGCCTGATATGCAAGGCCATGGAATGGATTATCATGGACCTCATTAAAAAGAACACTGGCAACCTCAAAACACTTGATCCCACACAGTTTGGCTTCCTCAAGGAGAGGTCATGTCTGCTAAATTTGGTTGAATTCTTTGAGACTGTCGCCAAAGTCATAGACAAGGGGAGATGGTGCCCATCACCTACCTTGACCTGGCCAAAACCTCTGACACTATTCTCCACTTTGGCATAATAGATAAACTCTCTCGACTAGGCAACAATCCATATGTTACCAGATGGGTAGCAAACTGGCTCACTGATAGAACCTACGTAGTCAAAATAGGGAAAGCCACCTCAAGAAGTAGACTTGTAAAAAGAGGCATACCCCAGGGTTCAAGTCTTAGGGCCTCTGTTATTCGGGATGTACTTTTTTGAGGTGCAGGCCAAAAGCAGTGAGCTATGGTTGACCAAGTTTGCAGATGACTGCAAGCTGGGTCCTGTCATCAATTCCCCTAGAGATGTGGACATCCTCCAACAGGGTCTCACTCAGACAAATGACTGGTGCTAGAAATATGGCCTCAAACTGAATACCAAAAAATGCATTATCATCCCCTTTGGGGAGAGTGACATCTCTACAAGTTATCATATCAATAACAATGCCCTAAGCACGCAATCAGTCATGAGGGATTTGGGCACCCAGGTTGATAGCAACCTGACTTTTGACTACCATATTGCTTCCATTGTACTGAAAGCCTTCTACATGGCCCATCTCATAAGTAAAAGTATCTCATCCAGGGACAAGGAGGTTGTAGCATCCCTGCATTCTTCCCTTATAAGGCCCATTATTGAGAATGATGCCCTTTCAGCATCTACCTTGCAAAGCACATGCAGCAGGAGGAGAGACCACAGAGGTTCCTCATCAGAAGAATCCAGGGCCTCAAACATCTACCATACACAGATAGACTAAAAGTCCGATTCCTCTACTCAGTTTCATATAGACTCCTCAGAGGTGACCTCTGTCTGGCATACAAGGTGATCACAGACCCCACCTTGATGAGACTGCTGCATATCTGCAAGTCAAGCTCCACTCGAGTTACCTGCACATGCAGCCTCAACCTGGTCTATGACATCAACAAGACTTGTTAGCAGGACAGATTTGTGTCCCAAAGACTCCCCAATCTATGGAATAGACTTCCCCTCCACATCAAGCAGTGTACCTCTTTACCCCTTTTTAATCGCAACCTGGCTAACTGGATGGGAAACAGAAAATATACCCCTGGGATTCCACCAGTGTCCATGCTGGACAGGGGCATCAGGCGCTGATCTGTTTAAACATGGGCTAAAGTCTTGGCTAGGCTTATAAGGGCCTCAGGGCCAATTGCCTAGTAACCTCCTATGATCCTATACACCCCATGTATCACATACTACCAGTCAGCTTATGCACCAGATGAGTCGCTATTTGCAACATGAGTACAGTCTATCACACTGAGTCTCTTAGGAAAATGTGCCATAACATAAAAGGCACATATAGTCCTGGCTGAGTCCTGAGATGACAGTAGGAATTAGATTTAATGATCGAAATGTGCCAAACGTACTTGCCAAAACTATCAAAGTATCCTCAAGGCAGAAGCCAGTGAGATACTTAACATATCTACAATTTGTCTCTGGGAAATCCTTATGGCATGTATAGAGAGGGCTATACATTTCTTTGTATATGCAGGATTAGTAAGGCCACCCATTTCCCAAGTCACCTTGTGGAGGCCATGCATACTCACTAAGACAATTACAGTATCCCTGCCCTCTCTAAATCTGTCAATTATCTCCTAATAATCAAAATTGTAGAACTTTTTGGCCAGAGAGCACCACTGGGAGCAGGTGATTTTGGCTGGGCCAAGACTATTAGCTCACACCAAAAAATAAATTCATCAGACAACATATGGAGGATACACATTATGGAGAAATATTTATGAAGACACTGTGGACCATAACAAAAACACTGAATGGATGGAAAAATTAAAAGAAGCAGTAAGGAGTTCTAATCTAGAGGATATGAAATGGTATGAAGTAATCACCAGAGAAATTGAATCAAATCTAAAAAAGCTCTGAACTGGAAAACTCCAAGCCCTGACACAATATCTAATTTTGGCTAGAAGTATTAATATCTTTGCACAAATATTTAGCCCTGAGTACCTATATGCACATGCCAAATAGACACCATCCTGGTTAACAACAGAAAAAGCTATATTCCTTAAGAGTGAACCTTCAA
The DNA here is from genome assembly GCF_019279795.1 of Protopterus annectens. Lineage (NCBI taxonomy): Eukaryota > Metazoa > Chordata > Ceratodontiformes > Protopteridae > Protopterus > Protopterus annectens. The sequence goes on along the minus strand of NC_056740.1, from coordinate 319,019,418 downwards.
ATAATCCTAGAAACTATAGACCAATGACTTGCCTTCTGATGGTATACAAACAATATACTGAAACTGATACAGACAGAGTTTATAGTCATTTAGAAAAAACAATTATGGCAATAGAACAAAAGGGTAATAAAACCAAATCATGTGGAGCAAAGGCATATTTGTTGCTAAATTAAACCATAACAGACAATTGCAAAAGAAAAGAATCTAAGTATGGAATGTATACAAAAAAAGCATTTGACAGCATCCCACATTCATGGATAAAGCAATTCTTACAAATGTATAATATACACCCTACATTCATCATTTACATTACAGTAAGTATGACAGTATCAAACCACTTTGCAGTTAAGCCACGACAAAGGAGAAATTACTATTCTGGGGATAAAAATTCAGAGAAGGATATTACAGGGTGATTCTCTGTCACCCCTGCTGTTTTGTCTTGCCTTTAACATATTAAGCTCTTTACTTAACATATTAGGCCATGGTCGCAATCTGGTTCCCAGAAAATAACGTGTTTAAAGACTTCTCATCTACTATTCGTGGATGACTTAAAACTGTATAGTTCATCAGATGAGGAGGTGAAAGCACAACTACAAGTGGTTAAAACTTTCGCAAATGATATAAGAATGGCATATGGTCTAGATAAATGTGAAAAAACAATGGTTAAGCTGCAATACACAGAAAATATCAGTCTGGGACAGAAATGTGGTATAAAGGAACTTGAGCTGGAGGGGTGTATAAATATTGTGAAATTGTTGAAGGGTTGGCAATGAAATATGAACTCACTAAGGAATATTTCATAAGACTAAAGTTAATACTCAAAACTGCCTTGACATCTAGGAACAAAAGTCCAAGCTATAAACTAATTTGTTTTTCCTGTTCTAACTTACAGTTTTGGGGTGACTGACTGGACCTAAAAGGTATTGGATCAGTTGGACAGGAAAACAAGAAAAAATGCTTCATGCTAATCAGATGATATATAAAAGTCAGTGTATACCAAGATTATGTGTTCTGATGAAGTCTATAACGTAGATGAAAGCGCTCAACCATTTAACATTTTTTTGCCTATTAAAGTGAACTTTTAAATCCTCAGTTTGGTGTATAGCCTTGGATCTGGATACCCCACTTCAGCGAATTTGTGTGTTTTTATATTACAAGATTATGTATTCTTTATTCTGATGGAGATATGGGGCCTCTTGAAATTGATTACATGTATAGATTTGCAGTCATGAAAATGCATAAAATTTTGTTGACCTGATGATTTTTGGGGAGAAATGAATTCTACCACAACCTTTTTAAAATTTGTGAATAGTGGATGTGGTTTGACAGTTCATTTTTTACATATATGTGTTTGAATTAATATTCAGACAGTTTGAGGGTATGGCCAAGATGGCAAGCTGTTAGCAGCACAGGGATTTTGTTCTGCTATATATTTTTGACAGGATTAAATTGTCATTTTCATCACAAATCATTCAAATTAGCTGGAATAATGTAATGGAAACTTCTTGGGACATTTTGGTGGAAAAATAAATTAGTTTAGATCTAGTTTTGAAAACAGCCTGGTCTGTTTCAACCATAAAACATGGTGATTCTTTCATTAGATTTAACAATGACTATTCCTATTGTTGGTTTCAAAATGAAAAGCTTGTATTCCTCTGTTAAAATCACTGAAGAAAGCCAGAATAAAAACTCACCTACTAATTTACCCTGCAAGAGAAAGATTATTTTTGCCAGAGGGAAAAAAAAAACATTTGATTTCTTAGAAGATGCAGATTAATATGTCTGGAAAAATAATTTACTTGATTCTACTGAGGATATGGACCTGAGTGTATCTTTGAAAAGAGAGGCTACAAGGAGTGATTGGACAATTAAAAAGAAAAAAAAAAAAAAAAGCTCAGAAACAAATAAAACTACTTTTTAGTTATTTATATTTTATTTGCCTTAAAATGGGCTGTTTCTGAAATATCTTTTAAATGAAATCACCTAATGGTAATATTTTTTTCTATTTTCCTTACATTAATTACAGATTATAAGTATTAGTGGGTCTACTTCTATTTCCTGAATTTGTACTTAATCAAACTACAAAATGATGAGACAACATTGCCAAAAATTTAGTTTAACATACTCCAGCAAACTAACCATTTGGCCATCATGGTGAACTTTGCCCTTTTCTCCACTATAATGCGATCTTGGAGTTGGTGGGGCAAAGCCACCTACTTGGGTGGGTTTGATTTGCTTCAGTTTCTTTTTAAAGTGTTGGTGGTCATGTGGCTAGTTTTCTGGTGTTACCTTACAGTGATCTGGGTGTTTGTTAAAGAACTTTTTGGTAACTTCTAATTATCGTTTCATCGTTTGACTAAGTGGGATTTCAGTAAATAGATCTGTATTTGTCTCCCTATTACTGTAATATTTTATTTATTTATTTATTTATTTGACATTTGTTGACTGGGTTAGTCTGACTCAGCTGAGGCCCTTTTTCTGTGGTGGTCTGAGGAGAAAAGCTCCACAGTAACAGAATGAATGTAGTAAACAAAACACAGATACAGTACTTTATAAAAATGATTTACAAAATATGAGCACAAGATTAACAATACATTTTAATATCAAATAGTCTGCAAGAATAATTCAAAGAGTAAGTATCAAGTTACATAGGTAGAATAATTAAACTTAACATTAGATGGGACAAATTCAGTGTACAACTTATGAGTAGGGATAGAGAAGAGAGAGAGAGGGTTATGTGAGAGGGAAGTGAAGAGCAAGGGGTAGTCAGTCAAAGAGGATAGTTACAGTGACAGATCCATGTGCTGATTAGATAGTTTTTAGTAGCAGGTTTGAAACTATGAGGGTGACTGATATTTTTGATATCCAAAGGAAGCTTATTCCAAGATTGGACTAGGGAGTAGTTATACAAGTTTTGTCCTACTCTAGTGTTTGACTTGTAGATTTGAAGAAGGTGTTGTACACTTTGTAGGGACCTTGGTGGGGAGTATAGTGAGATAACTGAGGCAATATTTGGGCAAAAGGAGGATAGATATAAAACAGAATGTATCATTTAAAGCTAATCGAGAAGCAGATGCTGGGGAATTCTATCCAGTTTACAGTGGTGTGAGTGGCAGGGATGATCAGCAGCAAATCTAGAAACTTTGTTGTATGTAGATTCTAGGTTTCTTAAGAGAGTAGTTTGAAGGTTAATGAGGATCTGGGATCCATGGAATAGGCTGAGGAGAATGTAGGCATGTGATTGGGAGATTCTGGTTTTATTGGACAAAAATGTTTTGTTCCTGTAAAGGAGTCCCAGTTTTTGGTGAGTTTTCTTGATGTTGCTGAGAATGAGCAAATGAAATCTGAGATTGTCATCAATGATTACCCCCAGTAGTTTATTGTGTGATTCCACAGTGATAGGAGTGTTATCGATGGATGAGACCGAGAAGAAAGTTTTAAGAAAGTTCATAGTTTCAGGAATGAAAAGGGGGAGTTTAGTCTTTTTTTGATTTAGAATTAGTTGGTTCTTTGTGAGCTAATCTTTGATTGATAAGAAGGAGTTATCTGTCCTTGTCTTTAAGTCAGTGAGGGAATCAGCTATGGTGATAACTGTGGAGTCATCAGTATTTTACACGAGTGATGACTGTAGGCAGGATGTGAACAGAAGGTTGGTACACTAATGGGTCAAGAATAGATGCTTGAGAAACTCCTTTTTTGACAGGTAGAGCAGGAGAAGTGCCAGAAAGTCATTTCATAGATTAAAATTGGTCACTGAGGAAGCTGGTGAACCAGAAAATAGTGGAGGAGGATAGGTTAAGTTCAGCGAGTTTGCTCATTTGGAGGGAGTGAGAGACAGTGTCAAATGCCTTAGAGAGATCAAGAGATAGGCATGAGACCAGTTTGTTTTGGTCTCCTGCTCAAGATATGGTTTTTACAAAGGAAATGAGGGTAGTGGAGCTGCTATGTTTAGGGTGAAAGCCATGTTATGCTGGTGTAGGTAGGTTCTCTTATAAGAGGAAGTGTAGGATTTGTTTGGGTACACATTTTTGTAGAATTTTAGAGAGAGGGGCTAGGATAGCAATAGGCTTGAAGTTGGCACATTTTCTGTTTTCCTTACATTGTCCTCTAACTCTTTCCTTTTCAACAATAATTTAGCAACTGAGTAACATTAACAGAATGAGTCTGGTTTGAGGCCGGTTTGACTGTTGGGAAATGGATGTCTGTAGAAGGGAATGTTAAAACTCTTTACTGTTGTGATTTTTAATAGTGGAGAATATAGTTAATATGTGTGCACTGTTGTGTTTTTAATCCCCATTTCTTCCTAATGATATTATATTTGTATAACTTTCCCCTGCTCATTTGATGTTAAAAAAATCTTTCAGTTAAAATGTGGCTTGCAGAATGTGTCCATGAGCCTTCTGTGTTTAAAGACTTTCTTTTCAGGCTATTTTCCTGCCAAATTACTTCAGAAGAGTTTAAAGAATGTCTTCAGCTTGATTTGAGCTTCTGTGTGTCTCTGCTTCACTTTGAATCCTTTCTGAGCAGTTCCTGTGTCAGACAGGAAGTACAACATGATCTTTATCCCTTCAGAAGCAGGAAGCTCACAGAATACAGAAAATGTTTGTTAAAATGGACTTTTACATGATCTGTCTTTTAAAATGATATTCCCCAGGATTAAAGACAAACTGTAAGTAGTGTAAGTTAATATAATAGTAAATCATTAGACTTTTGAATAGCTTATTTTAGCTATATACACCTGGAACATCTGTTTAATTATTGAAGGGGAACAAGTGAAATGATGAATAAAGGGTGCATATTTGATGTGGGACACAAAGAGGTGTTCTCATTAAACCTCAAACACAATACACAAATGTATACTTAATGGTTGAATGGAAATTTGTGTTACATGTTTTCATCATTAATACTGAGTGTCCCATTCCCTCTGTAGCTAGCACACTGATATTTTTTAATGTAATTCTGAAATTTTTAATGTGTATCATTCTTAGTTGAAGGTTTTGTTCATATTAGATAATGCTACAGCACCACTTTATTAGTCAGAAGACTCAGATATGTGTTTTATATAGGGAATGGCAGAATAACATAAGTTGAAAAACACATACAGTTTCATTAAGATAACTTATATTTCTGCATAAATAACAGACACTAGCAGTCTGCTTTATAATTTAGCCTTGTTAGATAATGATCATGAATGTAAATAGCCAAAATCTACGCAGACACTTTTCACAAGCTTTTAGTTGTGTGAAAGATTAGATGTGAATTTGTAATCAGTTATGAGGGTTTTGTACTGAATGTGGTGGAAAAGTAATTAATTTACATAGGCAAAATGTTAATATAGGTACTAGTTCATAATCTTTTTACAAAGTGTAATAAGTACAGCTAATCTGTTATACAATGTTGTACATATAGGAGACAAGTGTTATGTTAAATTATAGGGACATGTACCTTAAAAAGACATTTACTCTTAAAACAGAGTTTCTTAATTTATATAAATATTTCAAGTCTTAAGTATGGTCTGACCATGTCTTCAATATGACAGTCAATATATAAATAAATGTTATGTATAATTAATGCTAATTATTATAAATAAATAGTTATTTAAAATGTTTCTTATTATATATTAACCCTGTTGTGTAATTTTTTTTGGTTTGCTTTCAAGTAATTTAAAAACTTCTTAAAAATGTAAAATATTTATTTAGAAAATTTCTGTTTATGTACATAGAAGTAGTAGCAACAATATGATTGGTTGTATTATGGTGTTGTTATTAGGTGGCTTGTATGAAATTTTCTTCAAGCCTGGAATAATTTATTCCACGTTGGAGGTTAAAAATATTTTTAATTCTGAAATTTTCACATAATTCTTATTTTGTTTGTTCATAACTAGTTATTCTTTTGTTGGAGTAATGCTTAATACACTAAATAATTTCATTGTAGTTTCTATACCTATTGTTCCAATAGCTGCCAGCATATAAATACCTTTCATTAAATATAAATGGGTTAAATAATCCTTTAAAGATGGGTAGTTGAAACAAGTATTTAACTCTACATAAAGCAGATATTGTTTTTCTATAGGAAGCGTATGTATTGACTAAAGATTTAAATAGATTGCTGTCAAAAGATTATTCAGTTTTAATTAGCTCTCAGTTTGCTTCAGAAAAAAGAGGTGTTCTTATTCTCTGGAAAAAAGTCAGGTCTACCTAAAATAGTAGATTCTTATTCTGACAAGAATGGTATGCTGGGATTAGTGGTAACACAAACTGATAAAAAATACTATACCCTTATGAATACCTATTGGATCCTTGGGATTGGTTCTAAAACAGTCAGGAAATACATAGCTATTATAACACCATACTCTAAATAAGAAATGTTGATAGCTGGTGATTTTAATTGCATCCTATCAGACAAAGATAATAATAAATGTTGAACAATTCAGGCTGTCTTCAGTAGCGAAACATTTAAATCATTATATTAACACAATGTATATGAGAGATGTATCAGTTTTAAAACTAGATGATTCTTTAAAATATACTCACTATCCTTTTAGATCTGGGACTGAAACCAATATTGATAAAGTACTGGTATCCAATGCGTTATACTTCAAACTAGAGGTGGTACTAATAGATTCATTATCCTTATCTGACCACAATGCTATTACATTTAAATTAACTTTAAGTCCAAACAATTTAATTTCTTGTGAAAGATTCCCAGCATATATAATTAAAATAAAAGGCTTTAATGGATGGTTATTAAAAGAGATAAATCCATTTATGGAATTTAACAATAATGGTGAGGTCACTGATGTCATACTATGGGACACATTAAAAGCTTAACTATATGGTACAGTAAAGAATGGTATATTTGTAAAAGAAAAGAATGGGCTAAAGAGTTAAATGCTCTCCAATCAGAAATTGTTAAATTAAAATTGAACCTTAAACCCAATGATAAAGCTGCAAGCACACAGTTGAAAACTTAAATCAGAAATACATAAAAAATGTACATCATAAGATTTCCATTAATCTAGAAAGAAATTAAATGACCGTTGTATTCAATAAAGTTCAAGAGCCATCATAGAATAACTGTTAGATTGAAACACATGAATAAAATAAACCATACCAAGGAGATTGTTTATAAAGAAGGGAATAAGACTATTAAAGCTATAGATCTGAAAGATATATTAAAATGTTTTAGCAAATATTATGAAGAAATTAATAAATCAAAGTCAAGTCTGACTAACAGTAACTTATTGATTTTTTTAAAGAAAACATACATAATAAACTATCAAAAGAACAGAAAAGCAAGGCTGATAAGTCTTTTTCCTTTAAAGAATTAAAAGACCAAATTAAAAATCTTAAAACTAATAAAGCACCAGGATAATTCCTGAGCTATATAAACTTTTAACTGATAATATTTTAAAATGTTTATTAAATTCTTTTGAGGAAGTTAAAAGTACATCTAATATTCCCCATCATGGATATATTGTCTTATTACACCCATTTTAAAATCAGATGATGACCCTGCTCTATATTCTTATCAACCTATATTACTTTTAAATGGAGACTACAATATTTTCATGTCTATATTAGCAAAAAAAAGTAAATCAAATGCTCATTAATTAAGTAAATGAAGACCAGACTGGGTTTATAATTACTAGGAAAGTTCAAGATAATATAATAAGACTCTTTTCTTTAATTGACATGTCAAATGAAAATGAAAGAGCATTATCCATAGCAAGCTTAGATATGGATAAAGCTTTTGAATCTGTGAATTGGTCATACTTGTTCAGAGTACTAAATAAATATAACTTAACCACTAATTTCATAAAGTTAATTAAAAAGATTTATGATAACTCCATTTCGTTTGTTATAATAGGCTCTTTTATATCTAGCCCATTTGATATATTAAAAGGTACCAAGCAGGGATGCCCTTTATCATCTTTGCTATTTGTACTTATTACAGAGCCATTTGCTAAGTATATAAGATCTGACATAAAAGTTTTAAACTAAAGGAAAAATTTTGTTTTAAAATTCAACTTTTTGCTGATGATATTCTGTTCACTAGTGGTAATATTGAACTCTTGCTGGATCACATAGTTAGCTCTATGGACTATTGTGAAAAGATTTCAGGTCTGAATTGTAATCACAGTAAAAGAAAACCCTTGCTTATAAACAAAGGGATAGCAACTACGTTAAACTCTTACATAAACTTTGGCTGGGACAATTTACAGTTAAAATACTTAGGATTTACTATTGAGACTAATAATAAAAAATCAGTTTTAATTAACTACCATAACCTAATTGATATAATATCAAAATTAGCAGATAATTGTAATATTTTATTATTATTTTTCACATTTGAGAACAGACTTATGTTGATCAAAATGATAACCTTAAAAAAATCTTATTCTTTAGTTAGTCAATAATTCTTCCCCTTCTAAAAAAGTATTTATAAAAAATAAACTCTATTTTATTAAAGTTCTTATGGTATCCCAAAAATGAAAGACTCTCCTTAGACTGGCACATCAAAAGTTGGGAGGAGGGAGGCATTGATTTCCTCAATATTAACTTATATTCTAAATCTGTAATTATTAAAGTGATACTCTATTGGCTTGGCTCCTCTTATTCTTCCTGTTGGAAATCAATGCATGAAAATATATTAATAGATAACAAATCTATAATACAAACATATGCAAATTTAGCTATCAATATCGTTTTTGGGTTTTAAAATAAATATTCAATGAAAAACAAGTTTACTCACTATCTTTTCAAAAATTAAGTTCTATTAATATTCAAGAGATTTATGAATTTGAATTAGCTAATC
>NC_056740.1:318963101-319005601 GCF_019279795.1 Protopterus annectens | reverse complement strand
CACCAGGCTCTGTATTGACTAGAGGAAAATTAATAGTCATACAGAGTGAGATGTTTACGCATGCCCAGGAAGATGAAACCTTACAAGAGTTGGTTGGGGGCTGATTGAGCTGATCAAGGGTTACTGGTAGATAACTATAACACCTACAGAAAGTCAGTGGTCAGCTTCTCTTACTCCTTCAGATTGTATGAGTTCACCAAAATACATTTTGAAATGAAAAATGCCCCTACAATTTAACAGATATTGGTAGATTGCATCTTGGTGGGAGGTGGAGACTATGTTGTTCCTTACCTAGGTGACATTATAATCTAGAGTCAGTCATGCCAAGAACATGTTCAGCATACTAAGAGGAAGACTGGAAGGCTAAAAAGGGAAATGTTGCACTTTAAGGCCAATAACTGTCAGGTAGGAATTGTAGAAATGCCTTATCTAGGTAAGTGAGTAGGTGGTCATAAGGTTCAGTCAGAGCCTACCAAGGTGTAGTTTATTCAGTCATGATTTACCCTGTCACCAAGGGTGCCAATGGCACGTTGTACTCAAGAATTTGTAGTGTATCAAAGGGATGCAATGTTAACCCACAAACTTCATTTTTGAGAGGTGCTTCAAGAAACTCACTTGAAGTCTAGGTAGTTGGGAGAAACGTGGGAGATTAAGTAACAAACTTTATAAAGAACTGATCTGCTTTACCAAAAATGCAGCAAAATGCTGAAATGGAAAAAAATGCATAAAAAAACAGCACTTAGTTTTCTTTAGAGCTACAGCAGAGTATGAAATACAAATGTGAAAAAATTTGTAAAAAAAAGACTGTGAAGGAGAGAATATTACTTTGCCAACTGCTACAATAAACTGTAAAGCATAAACTGACATTTTTCTGTGTGTATGCAGCTAGAATTTAACAATCTGATTAAGTCAGGCTAAATCAATGAGATGTTAAACTAAGGCCCAGTAGTTGAGTTGCTGGTAAATTAGGTTGTTGTAAAAGAACTCACAGCATGTGTCAATATGAGTAGGGGAAGGTTTTTGTGGTATATTGTCCAAAATTCCTCTTTTCACTGTGAATATCGGGTGTACGTCAGAAGACTGAAAAACCAAAAGACTGAACAGTCAAAGTACTGAATGATGGAATTTAACCTTTCTTCACCGTTGTGCAATATTGGCGTTGGTATATATAGTTAGAAGGGGGTGTGGGGCACAGCCCCCCATGAGTGGTGCAGGGGGGAGCTTGCCCTGTGCATTAAAATGTGTTCAGTATTTAGAATTTTCAGTCTTCTGAGATTCAGTCTTTTGGTTTGTCAGTCTTCTGAAGTAGACCTGAATATCGCCTTGAGCCCCACCTAAAATGAAACCACTGGAGTACTGTACTAACTTGCTCAACAAAGTATGTATAAATAGATTGATAGGTAGGTAGACAGACTGAGAGACAGACTTTATGCTATCTGGGCTTTTTAAATTATTTATTTATTTATTTATTTAACATTTGTTAACTGGGAAAATCTGACTTGGAACAAGCCACTTTTCAGCAGAGGCCCAGGGAGAAACACTCCAGATGCATGTCTTTGTAATGTGGGAGGAAACCAAAGCACCCTGAGAAAACCCACATGGAGTACAGCTCATAATTTGCAATCTTCTGCAAACTTAGTCAGCCATAGAGAAATGACTTTGGCCTTGACATCAGAGAAGTCAATGCCAAAAGGGAGTGGTACAACAACTGGTCACTGAGGGACTGTACTTGTCACTAACTTCTTTTGTAAAGGTTGATTCCCCAATTTTACCTTCAGTGGTCCTGTCCGTGAGCCAGTTGGCTACCCACCAGGTGACCTTAAAGCTTGTACCTAACCTCTTGAGTTTGTCAGCAATGCTTAAGTGGAGTATTTTGTCAAATGTCATGTCCATGTCAAGGTAGGCATTGTGAACCTTTATCCCCTCATTCATTTCCTTGGTGACATTATCAGTTTACTCTATTAGGTTGAGCAGGCATGATCTGTCCATGATGAAAACAAATGAAGGTGTGTCTAGTGTGTTTTGGTGTAGCATATCAGTAGTGATGGTGTGTCTAGTGTGTTTTGGTGTAGCATATCAGTAGTGATCATTTCCTTCATAATTTTTTCCATGGTTTTACATGTAATAGTACTGAGAGTATTTTCCAGGGTATGTAGGTGGCCCAACTTTGTTCAGAGGGATAACTGCTGATGATCAGAAATCATGAGGAACCAAGCCTGACCACAAGCTAAAGTGAGATAGCTACGCCAGAGCCTCTGACAGGTCATGTTTCATGCGATTTACAAGGCAGCCTGGGATATTGTCTTGGCCCATTGAAGCTGTGTTCTGGGCCTTAGAGAAAGCAGTAAGGACCTGATCTCTAGAGATTGCAAGGGTAGTTTTAATTGGATGGTATATACCGATGTGAGTTTGAAGGATAGAGAGGGGTCAAGTTGAAGATCAATGCAGTGGTCATTAGGAGTAACATATCTTCTTGGTCAGTATAGGTGGCTCTGTTTACAATGAGCACCAAACACAAATGTGTATTGCCTTGGAGGTTGCAGACATAGGTAAAAAAAGACTTGTGTTTGTCCTTGACTTGGGAGGCCCAAAAAACCTCAGTTTGGAGTTCTGTAGACTTTGTTAGTCCTCTGATATGTTTTCTTATTTTTACAGTGCTTTCATCCATGTGGATGCTGCAGCTCTTAATTTTTCCCATAATTTTCTTCACTTTGTTATGCAGTCTGTTGATTTTCTGATTCCACGACACTGGCTCTGAACTGTTCTGCATAGGCAGCAGTGTTGTCATGCTGTACTGTGGCTTAAACATTTTTCCAGCTTATCAGTTCATTGCAGTGGGTTACCCTTGTAGTAGTTTAAGAATATACACAAATTTAGCTGGTGGTTCAGGACAGCATTTTGTGGTATGACCTTACTTTACATATTTTTCCCTGTTAGCCTGCATAGCACATACAGTATTTCCTGATAGTAGTACCCTAGTCATCCTGATTGCATGTCACATGTCTCTTGAGGATCTCAGCAAATAATTTAAAAGTGAATTGTACATGTTTATGTCTTTTATTACTAACTACTCAGTATTGAAACCACATATCAAGCTGAGTAGTACATGCATATTTATAGATTTTATCTGTATTTGAGTATTTAGTATTGCATTGCACACTATGCAGCACAGGAAATAGTTGGGATGACACATTATGACAGATTTTGAGCATGTTGTCCATTCTCTCATGTAGTCTGCTTACTGCCCTGATGGCTTCTCAAGGACATCCGAATACAAGAGAGGGTTATCAGTTTGACCCAACATAATGTCCTGGAGAGCAGAGGAAAAAAATGCCATGGCATGAGCAGCAATAGTGACTTGGAGCGGCACTCAGTGAATCCTGATAAGTGTAGTCTGTCTGACATGAAGTGGTGCTTATGTGGCCACTGCACTTGGATGACCTCTGCACATGATTGATACTGTTGTGTGTTTTCACCACATGCTACTGAGAAATGGAGGGAAGTTAATTCAGCGGGGGATAGCAACGACTGCATCACTGTACATCCACAGTTTGAGTCAGCGTGCTTATTGCCACATATCCTGCAAATGATATTCAGACATCAGTGTATGTTGACAAGAAGATTTCAATGCATACAGTGAACAAACAGGTGCCAGTTTGACAGCAACTGTCTGTTTGTGTGAGTCTATCTGTCTGTGTGCATGCATGTGCATCTGTGAGCATTGTGCATCTGCATGCATCTCTGTGTGCATCTGCGTCAGTGTGTGTGTGCGTCTGCATCTATGTGTGCATCTGAGTGTGCGTGCATTTGCATCCATCTGTGTGTGTTTCTGTGTGTGCATGCATCTGTATGTGTCTGTGTGTGTATGTCTGTGTGTGCATGCATCTGCGTGTGTCTGTGTGTGTGTGTGTGTGTGTGTGTGTGTGTGTGTGTGTGTGTGTATGTGTGTCTGTGTCTGTAACTTCACTACTAAATTGGTGGACATGTTTTTGGGAGGTTGTGTGTGTTACTGCTTGGAATGTATAAGGGAGACAGTATGTAGCAGCAGATATTGACCAAAGGCTTAATCTGTAGTAGTGCCATTGACTGTATTTTTGGAATTTCAGGTTGTACCATCTGCTGACATACAGAGCCTGTGTTTTGTGGGTGTACAATAATTGAAAAGTTGGGTTCAGCAATCGCATTGTCCTCCCCGTGTGTGTAGTTGCACATATATGAACAGTGTTTCCATCCAAGGACACAGAGGACGGTTACATTTGTTTTCACCCCTTTCAGGGATTCTGGGTTTTTGAAGAGAACTGACATAGATTCAAATACTGTAATTATGAATTCCATAAAACAGTGATAGGTAAAAGTGTACTTGAAAACATGTAATCCTTTAAAGTGATGCAGTGCTGTTCCTCATTTGTAATAGTGACACACAGTAATAAAGTGTTGGATCATTTTCAGAGTCTGTATTGTATGTGCCCACATAAATGAACTGAGCATTTCACATGATTAACTAGTTAAGATGCAACTGCAGTTGACAATTACAGCAGAGTTCAATATATATTCTCTATCATTAAGATAATTTGCAGAGTATATGGTACTTTTAGGTTAAGGGGTACAGACAATCCTTAACAGGCTACTGCTTCTGCTACCCTTTCAAATGTTGGCAGTGGAAATGTGGAATGTATACTAAAAAGGGTGCCCCCAAAAATAAATAAATAACGCAAGTGGTACTTTGTGAAGTGTGATCGTTACAGTATTTCAGTTACTTTCTGGAAGGTCAGCATTTCCAGCAGCTTCAGACTGCTTATTTAAAGTCGTATTGCATGATACGTTGATATATCACTTTCTTCATGGAGTCCATGGCATTAAATGGATTGCTGCTGAAAATAGATGGCTGAAGGTTTGCCACTGGCATATGCATCCTTACAGGAGTTACCTGTGGTTACCTTGTCTAATTATACATAGAAGTCTAAATGCAGACTGTTGAAGACATGTTGTTTGTGCATGTAAAGTGAGGCAAAGTGTTCCATCTGTAACTGTGATATGAGGAAGTGAATTAGCCTGCTTGCCACTGTATTATTATTATGGGTGTTCAGTGAAAACCTGGCATGCTTGTTTGGTTCCAGTAATGCATTCCTTTTTCTGTAGGTGTCTGTAGTCATGCCATAGTGCTTCACCTTTGGGCGCCATATTTGTCAAGATAGTCTTCCCCCAGGTATGTCTTTCCATTGCTTTCCACGTGATATGCAATTGTGTACATGATGGGTAATAAACTGTGGTACAGATGTGGGAAACATCCATAAGTTCATCAAGAAAGAGGTCAGGAGTGCAAAGCCACATCATTTCCTGTGCTCCAAGCATTTTGAAGATGACCAGTTTGAACAGAATTATAGGCATGAGCTACTTCCAGATGAACTGAAGCCACACCGTCCAATTTGATGTCTAATTAAAGAAGCAGTACTGACAATTTTCAGTTTTTCCACCAAAAATCCACCAACAAATACAGTTCAGAGGCTGTGCCACAAACAACAGAAGACTGTAAGTGCCCCTTGTTTGGCCTTTTGGTCACTCTGCTTGATTTCCATAATTATGTTTCTTTATAACAGTGTGGGACATGAGAGTTACCAGGTTAGCTCATGAGAGTTACCAGGTTAGCTCATGAGAGTTACCAGGTTAGCTCATGAGAGTTACCAGGTTAGCTCATGAGAGTTACCAGGTTAGCTAATGGAGAAAACCATGACATTGTGGACACATATTTTTATAATCAGTTGTTTACACACACTGCTGCACATTACTACATTTCCATTGCCCCTTACATGGTAGATATGGGAATCTATATCTTTACACTTACTATTACTAAAAATTAATCATAGTAGTGTTTACCATAACTGTGATATATGACAGTATGCTAAATGCTTAAGAGTTATTCATATTATGGCAAGTAAGCAGTTGATGGGAAGACAAGCCAGCACATAACAAAAGGAAGAAATGAAAGTAAAGTTACACCTCATGCATCATTGGGTGGGTACAATCTAGTCATGAGTTACTGTTGGTCAATTGGACATACTCACACGTCGTGAAATGTAGGTAATGCCATATGTGCACTTCTCAGAATGTTATTCTTTGAAAGTTCAGAAGCAGAGCTGTTTTTGACATTTTTCATAAATTCTTCCCGCTTCTCACAGAGCATTGTCTAAAGGTGGCTTTGTAGGGTCTATTTCAGTACACCAAACATTCACTTACCCGACTTTCAGATACCTAAGACAAAAAGGTCAACAACCACAGAACACCAACATCCCAGAACACCAATTTCCCCCTCCAGGTGAGTAACTGCTTGGCCACCCTGTTGAACTTTGTCCCATTCCCCCACGGTAGTGTGATCTCGGAGTTGGTATATTTAGTTAGGGATCAGTGTGTGGGGGTGTAGCCACCCACATTTGGGTGTGTGGTGGGCGAAGCCCTTCACATGAGTGGGTTTACTCTCCTTTGGTTTGACTTATTTTTCAGGATGGTCAAGTGGTTTCTGGAGTGGGAAGTCGGTGTTCTGGGATGGTGGTGTTTTGTGGTTATTGATCTTTTTGTCTCCGCTATCTGAAAGTCAGGTAAATGAACATTCTGTCTACTGAAGTATACCCACATAGTAGATTATTTTGTTTGTTTGTGGAGAATTTTTGAGTGGAATGAATTTGTGTCTTTGGAGTACAGGTATGGCTGCTTGCTGAATATGAATTTGTACTGTCATTGTGGATGGCAAGTTATTTTGTTATAAGTAAGATTGGGGCATTACTTTAACACCATTTGGCCATGGTAATGGACATCTTGTTGCTGATGTTTAGAATTTACAGTTGACATCATTAGAATTGTTATGACAGTGGTTACTTCATTGCTGTGTGTGCCATGCAGTTGTATGGGTGGCAGGATATACATGGAACTGTGGCTGAGGTAATGGGTTTGCTGCACTGAGTGCTCCATTGGAACAGCTGCATGAGAAATGCACATGTTTTAAATAGAAAGTGATACATGGAATGAAACTGTGTAATGTTCGACACTGACATGTTGTTGTTTGTCTTTTGGCTTTTCCCGGTTAGGGGTTGCCACAGCGGAACTCCTGTCCGCTAATGATTGGCAGTAGATTTTCATGAACACCGAGGTGCCAGCTTGATGTCCAACCTTCAACGAAAGCATGCTCTTATGCATGTCATTCGAATGCCACCTAACCGCGGGGAGGACATGCAGACTTCAAACAGAAGGCACTCCCTGCACTCCAGCCAAGAATCGAACGGGAGAACCTATTGCTGTGAGGCATAAGGAAGTTAAAAGATTGCAGTACAAACTGTTGTATTGTAGTAAGAAATGTCATATTTATAACAATTCTCAATCCTAAGTAGGAAAAGGGATACACAGACACCTCTTGTTAACTGTATTGGAAGGAAGTTGGAGACCAGGAGTGGTAACTGTCATATGCATAAAATTTATGATGCCCTATGGTGACTATTCATAATTAATGGGTTCCCTGTACCCTGCAGATCATAGATGAACTTCTGAGTGCAACACAGCCTACACTGGAAGACATTGTCAATAAACAACTATGTCTCGAACTCAAGGTATGCATACTTAGCTTCATCATGCACTGCTCAGCCTATTACGTGAAGCTATAGGTAGTTTCTAGTAAGTAACTGACTGATGAGTAACCACTGTTTTTTGTCTGTGTCACAGAAAGCCATCAAAGTACTTTGAAGCCAGGCAAGTGATCCAGTACCAGAGGCAATGGAGACAAACGTGGTTCAAGAAACACTGGAAGACTTTACTGTGAGCAATGAACATGTGGCGATAAGCCTGGAGCAAGACATGCTGTTGGGAATGGTGGTACTAAATATGTGTATACTATATCAGGTTAAGACTGGCTTAGGTAGTACTGGCAAGGTAAAATGAAGTATGTCCCATACTACTACTAGATGCATGAAATGAGTGGTCAAGTGCACATGACACCATTGATATAAATAAATCTAGTGTTATGCCTTCTCAAGGGCATGTTAGAAGAAATTCTATGATTTATAAGTACTGTGTAATTCTTTGATGACTGTTGGGCAGTGGCAGACTCCATGGAAATAACTCTCATAGTAATACTGGATGCATGAAATGAGTAGTCAAGCGTCCACACCAGTGATGAAAATGCATTTAGTGTTATGCCTTCTCAAAGCAGTATTAGAATAGGTTCCATGATTTGTAAATACTGTGCACTTCTTTGATGATTGTTGGTGGGTAAAAGTTTGTGTTACATCCAAGTTTTAAAACAGATGATGTCACTGTATGTAGCAATGACAGACCCTGTGCAAATATCATATGTAAGGTTTGCTACATTTTCATGTGCAGGCAGCACAGCAGTAATGTGTCTGGTGGACAGTATACACAGCTGTATGGACAGTTACAGTAGAAGTCAGTAATGGGTAATGTTGCCAGACTACTATATGGGGTAACAATAAATCTATTTCTTAAAGTAGTTCATGTGAAATACATGAGAAAGCATGACAGCCATATCAAATTAACTGAAGTGTGGAACAGAATAGGAATGAAATTTAGGGGTATTGGTACATTTGTTGTCTCCTCCACTGCAATGCAAATTATAAACAGGGTGGTTTTATGGGCTGATTAAGGAGAAACGGAACCACCAGGTGAGGTGTATGTTTGCACCCACATGTTTTAGACTTTTGAAGATATTGAAACACATTATTGCAATGACCATGGATTTATATAATTTCAATGCTACTATTGCAGGTACCACTGCCAGAATTGTATGAAGAGGTAGTCAAAGGCATATAAATCTACAGAGTGGAAATTCATGATTGTAGTATGAAAAGTGTAGCATGCCAAACCAGTTATCACAGGAAAGGTTGCGGTGTAGGTGTTCAAAGTTACCAGAAGTTAGTGCACGAAAGGTTAATAAGATAGATGCAGCAGTTCAGTTTCCAGAGGTGGCAGTGTCAACAATGATGAACCACACATACTGCAAAAAGTAAAAAAATATTCAAATGGATAGGAGTGAACAAGCATCAGTCGAGGTTTACAACAGTAGTGATGTGGGGACTTGTAGCAAGTGTGCTACAACATGTATTCCGGAAGATGATTACAGTGACAGGGATGTGGGCACAAGCAGCTCAAGCACACTTATGTCTCTGTACATGAAGGCTTGCAGCACTCCGGTCAAGAATCCTCCAGAAATCCTTTACACAAGCATGCAGAGTGAGTCCACATTTTCACACTGTATAAATGATGACCTTGAAAAGGATCCAGACTGGTTCTACACTTCTGATAGTATGTCAACCTTCGAGATGGAAGACACACTGGCAGAAATGGATAAAGATGAAGAAATGATAACCAAGTCAAAGTTCCTGGTATTTGAGTATTGTCTTTATTCCTGCTATTAAAATTGACCTGTCCACAATGCCAAACACTGGATGTTGAAGTGGAAAATAAATCAAAGATGGGTTAATATGTGCCTGTAAAGGTATCCTGCATTAGTGGACATGAAGTTCTTCAGTGGCAAAGTCAGCCATTAATAGGTCGCATACCAACTGAAAATCTACTCCTTGCATAGTGTGTCCTTTTCAGTGGTTCTGTGCATATCTTGGAGTGGAATTCATCAGTGAGATGACATTCTATAAAATTCAATGAGAGTATTTGCTTCCCGTATTACAGTACACCTGGATACAGCATCACAATAAGTTACTGGCAGATACAATGGGGAATGCAGTAAGGTTAGTAGGAGATGGTTGGTTTGATAGTCCAGGTTATTTGGCCAAATACTGTTGCTGTATCATGATGGGCCTTGACTCGGGCTTCATTATTGATTTTTCACTAGAGCAGGCTTTTCCAGGAATTTCTTCAGTAGGACTGGAGAAGAAAGCTTTCAAAAAGTGTGTGAATAACTTGAAGGATAAGAGTGTTAAGGTAAGCCTTGTGGCTACAGACAGACATCATGGTATCAGATTCTTGATGTGCAAAGAATTCCCTGATGTTATCACCAGTTTGATGTGTGGCATATGTCCAAATGTTTGACCAAAAAATAACAGAAGTGGGCAAAAGGAAGAGAAAAAGAGAATTATTGCAGTGGTGCCACGGTATTTCCAATTACCCGTGGTGAAACATGTGAAGGCAATGATGTTTAACTGGAGAAAAAATGGTTGTCATTGCTGTACCACATAACAGATCAACACAGCTGGAGTTGTGCAAAGAAATTCTCTTGTTGTGCTCATGAGATGCCAGTCATTGAAGGTGATAAGAATAAGTGGCTCGAAGAAGATGATGCATGTCACACTGCACTACAGAGGATTGTTAAAAACCCAATCTTTCTTAAAGATTTGAAGCATATCACTAATTTCTGCCACACAGAAAACCTTGAGGTGTTCCTTGCATTGCAATGCAAGTACTGCCCAAAATTTGAGCACTTTGGTTATGCTGGAATGAAAGCGTGGATCATATGTAATGAAAACCTCAACCATGAGCAAGCTGTAGTTCGATTCCCTACCAGCAAGTCTGCATCTAAATGAGAGCCTCAATATAAAGTGTTGTATCTGAAGGCAAAGCAGGAATGAGTCACTAAACCAATATTTGAGAAGCGAAAATTTGATTACATTTATGACCTAATGATGGAAGTCATAAAAACAAAATGAGGAATTTTGGAAACTACCACAATGTTGGTACCACTACTACCAAAGAAAATTGCTCAGTCTGAGTGTCCAGAGAAGAGCGAGGCAATAGCATGATGTGTCTAGGTTTGGCAAAAGGAATAAAATGCCCAGCTGATGTAGCAGTGCAGCAACATGCAGACTAGGTTAGTACTATTTTACACTACCTGATTTCATTCATAGATGTATAGTAATGTAGGTAGTTTGTGGAGGTTGTAACTATGTAATGGTGATCGACACATGAGGTTATAGTGTGCGTATGTGTTTGTGGCAATACAATGCAAGACCTGTGTTCCTATCAGTGCAGATTCTCCATTCAAAGAGATGGACTGATGTGACATAGGGTGGCTGTCAGTGCAGTCCCACTGAGGTCTACTTCTTATGTCGATACAGTGTGTTGTGGTTTATCACACTGCAGTCAAATGGCACATAAACAGAATGACATGATCAGTACAGAAACATCATGCAATGCTGTTAAGATGATGCTGTAATTGCAGATACAATTTTGTGGCACAGCAGGAAGTGCATGCACTTGGTATTGTAGGTGTCATTACCATGTAAACAAATTGCGAACACAGTTAATACATAGGTTGAACATATGATTACAGCTGTTGCTGACAGTACAATAGCTGCTTCTGTCACCCTGCCAGTTGCAGTTATACTTGTAATGAACCCATGTTTGCCATTGGTGATTGCCATTGGTGCTGTCAACATAAGTTTAGCTAAGTTAAGAAATTCAAACCACATAGGACTTCAGCCACCATGTCAACTAACATAATTCCTGACCTGTGTTGGTAGCAAGTAAGGAATGCAGGTATTGTGAGTACATCTGAAAGATGTGAATGTCACATCTGTCATCTAGATTGGTTTCTCAGGCCTTAATTTAAACAGCTCCTGATAATGTACATGACAATTGTTACAAAGTCATGAATTGACAAGTGTAAGCCATCACTGAAATGCAAAGCAACATGTTTTGCAGTTGCTTGTATGGCAGTGATGTTACAGTACCCTTGAAAGTGCATTCAGATTTATGTGTTACATTGTATTGCAGCTTAGTGTGATATATGTACTGTAATGTAGTTTTGATGCTGCATTCCTTGTAATACATTAATACTATATTAGCAGACTTTATATGAACTGTGCGAATGGGATATTCATGTATGTGCTTGAAAACTTTTTAAAAATTAACTACAGGTTTTGCTGCTAGGCCAATACAACTCTTTTAAACTGTCAACATCACATTGCATACACTGGCTGACCACCACTCTGTCCGTACCTATTTCTTTCAGCTTTTGGTCCTAGGATGAATAAGTACAGATATGCATCACTTATTCTGCACATGACACTTTGTCACTGGCCTATAGAATTGCATTACATTTCTGCTGACCCAGCCATACATATTAAACTGAAGAAAGACAAGATGAATCTCACAATGCAGACAAATGTAGTAATTTTAAGCATGGGTTACCATGCAAGCAGCTGCATCAGCACTTCCTTTCTTTCTTTTCTGGAATCTCACCTTGGAAGTGGTGAGTGTCAGTGACAACATCCATTTACATGAACTTTGAACTTTTGTCTGTGGATGTGAATATCATTGCCATTGCTGGTCATGGAAAACAGTGACTGTAAGAATGAACTCTGCAGTTCTGATATGTGAAAGACTTTAATGTCTGTTTGCTAATGTCAAGTGGATATATGTATGCAGATTCAATGTTGCCGTTATGTTGGCATTCTACCACTACACTGAGGTTACACATGTAAACTGTAAAAATAACTTAAGTCATGTGTTTCTCATTAGTTATTATTGTGTTACTATTTGAAGATTTATGCCAGAGTATCTTACTGTGTGTGTTTGCAGTTCCCTATGACATGGTGTTGCTGCTATGTTTGATTTGCAGTGTTGCTTCTATATTGAATTTATGTGCTGTCATGTCATTTGCAATAGGCATTTGCACTGTGCTGTATTGCTGATATGTCAGCAGTACCATTGCTCATCAGTGGAACAGTACTACATAAATGGAGGACTTGAACATTGATAGAGGTTGCCAGATGTTCTGTAAACGTTATAGAAGTGGTCTCAGTCACTGTGGAAATTTTAATGTCTATGTATATGTATCACACCGTATACAGTCTGTGACCGGTATTTGTTAGACATACTTGTATGAAATGTTGCTAAGGTTTTTGTCAGAACAAGAAAAAAATAAGCAAAATTTCTGTATACCAGGCACTTTGATTGCCACATACAAATGGATTATATTGCTGTTGCCATAGGAGCAGTTGAAAGTTTACCACCACCTGGGTTGCTATACTTGTTGCTGAGTGTTATCACACTGTTTGGATGCAGTCTACCAACTCACTGTATTTCAATATTGTTGCCTTGGCCATACAAAATTTCAGTAAGTCAAACTGATGACTAAGTGGCACAGTATGCAGACACATTCGGGCATTATATATCAGAATGCAAGCTGCAATTTTAGCATTTTTTAAATTTTTTGTATAGTTTGCATGTATTTTGACATTTCTGAGTGCTGTCAGCATGTATTTGGAAGAGGGGGAGACAATACTGCCAATGAAAGTTTTTCATTGACAATATAAGTACTTTTATAATGTTTGTGGTAAGATATGACAGTGTTTCAATGTGTAGCCAATTTTATAATGGTGACAAAACATTGCAGATGTGAATGTCAGGTTTGTAACATTCGAGCTGAGCCATCAATTTTGTCCTGCACCACAGGTTTGTAACATGGAAGTTGCTTGTGTCCACTGTGTATGTAACCATACTGATGACATATTACAGGTATTTGAATACATACTGCTGAGTTCTGAGAATTCTGAGCATCTTAAATTGAAAGTGTCAATGTGTACTTAGTCTGGCATACATCTGAAAGGTGCTCAGCATGCCTGTGGACATCTGTTTGGTGATATTGCTGCTGCATGTGATGTGTGTACTTACATTTAATTTTTCCAATGGTTTATGGGTTCAGAGGCACAGAGAACGATACTAGGCTATTGACTCGGGAGGCCCCTATAAACCTAGCCAAGCATTTCACCCATGCTCCCACAGTCATCACCTGTTTTCTCTGTCCATCAAGGACACAGGAGGAATCCAGGGGTATATTTTCTTTTTCTCATCCAGTCATCCAGGTTCCTCTTACAGAGGGCTAGTGAGGTACTCTGCTTGACATGAAGAGGGAGTCTATTCCACAGGTGGGAGAGATGGGACACAAATCTATCCTGCCAACAAATGCTATTAATGTCCCAGACCAGGTTGAGACATTGCATGTGAGTCTAATGAGTGGAGTTTGAGTTACGGATGCTCAGCAAGTCCATTAAGGCTGAGTCTCAGATGGCCTTGTATGCCAGACACAGTTCACCTCTGACCAGTCTGTATGAGACTGAGTACAGGGACAGGGTTTTTAGCCTATCTGTACGGGATAGGTGTTTGCAAACCTGGATTTTCCAGGTCAGGAACCTCAGTGGTCTCTTCAACTGCTGCATGTGCTTGGCAAGGTACATGCTGAAGGGGGACTTGTACTCGATAATGGATCTGATAAGGGAGGAGTACAGGAATGTTATGACCTTCTTCTTCCTGGGTGAAATACCCTTAGTTATGAGGTGGGCCATGTAGAAATCCTTCCATACAATGCAGGCAATGTGGTGGTCAAAAGTCAGGTTGCTATCAACCTAGGTGCCCAGGTCCCTCATGACTAATTGCATGCTTAGTACATTGTTACTAATGTGATACTTAGTGGGAACACCATTTTCACCCAAGGGGATAATGATGCATTTCTTGGCATTCAGTTTGAGGCCATGCTTCTGGCACCAGTCATTAGTTTGGGTAAAGCCCTCTTGGAGGGTGTTCACATCACTAGGGGAATTTATGACAGTGCCCAGGTTGCAGTCATCTGCAAACATGGTCAGCTACAGACCACTGGTTTGTGCTTGCACTTCAGAACTGTATATCCCAAACAGTAGAGTGACTGAGTGGTTTCTATCAGTGAGCCAGTTAGCTACCCATCTGGAAACATATGGGTTGATGCCTAGCTGGGAGAGTTTCTCTATTATGCCTGAATGGGGAATAGTGTTGAAGGCTTTGGCTAGATCAAGGTAGGTGGTGTGCACTGTCTTCTTCTCATCCATGGTTTTGACGACTGTTTCAAAGAAGGTGACCAAGTTTAACAGGCATGATCTCCCTTTTACAAAATCAAAATGTGTGGGATCAAGCTTTTTGAGGTTGCCAATGTCCTTCTTTATAAGGTCCATGATAATGCATTCCATGGCCTTGCAGATCAGGTTACTTAGGCTGATGGGCCTATAACTGCCTGGCTCAGTAGACACTCCACCTTTGTGTAGAAGGATGAGAGTGGCTGTCTTCCATTCTTCTTGATGAAGCCAGTTCATAGGCTTTGGTTGAATATGGTGCCTAATGGTGCTAAAACTCTTGTCTGAGTTCATGTAGGAGACAGCTAGGGATGTTGTTGGGTCCCATGGAGGTTGTATATTTTGCCTTTGAGGGGGCATTAGTGACCTGCACCCTGGTGATGAGGGAAGGGGCAGTTGCTAGGGATATCCTGGTGTACTGATGGGTGGGACATGGGGAGGGGAAGTTTTCACTGAACTTGTCTGCCAGAAGGTTGGCTATATCTATGGCATTTGTGTATGTGGTACTCTTGACCACCAATTCAGAGCAGATTTGGAAGTTAACTTTGAGATAGTAGATGTATGTGATGAAGGCCTTGTGACTGTCCTTACTGGATGTGGCCAATTTGGGCTCGAAGTTAGCCTTAGAGGATTTCACCAGTGACCTTATTTGCTTGTTCAGACAAAGGAGAGATTGCTTCCAACTTGGCACCTGCTCGTTCTTGGTTCTGGACAGCAATTTTTCCTTTTATTATAGAGTCTGTTTATTGGTGCTGTCCACCAGACAGGCTTACTCTTCCTTGAGGAAGATGATTTAGTTCTGTCAGGTATTGCTGAGTCCATGCAGTTATATAGGTGCTCATATAGTTTTTTGGTGTAAGCTTGGCCATTAGTGCTTGTGCCAACTGATGAGATGGTGGCTCTGAAGCTACTTATACCTGCTGCCAGGGGGTTGTAGTCAGCTTTGGAAAAGTTTTTTTGTTCGACTCTGGCAAGGGGGGGGTGAGTCAGTGGAGATGTGACTTTGAAAGTGATTGCTTTATGGTCGGATCTTACCAAGGAGGATGACACCGTAGGGGTGGTACAATGGCTACTCATGTTGGTTATCACCAGGTCCAGGATATTTTCACCTCTTATGGGGGGGGGGGTGTCAACCAGCTGATCTAATATATTGGCATTGACAAAGTTGAGGAATCTCTTGGCATTCATATTAGAGCTAGAATAGATCTTCCACTCAATGGTTGGTAGTTAAAGTCACCCATAATCAGGGTAGAGGGTTGAATCTTGATGGATTCATGTAAGTCCATATAGGTGGAGTGGGCTTCCAGAGTCATGGTTGGGGGTCTGCAGCTAGCTATGATTTGAGTAGGTGTTTTGTCAACAGTTAATTGCACCTGGAGTGTCTTCTGTGCATCATACAGTTTGAAAACCTGGAGATGTGTATGTCTTTGATAAATATTGAAACTCCACCTCCTTTGCCTTGTAGCCCTCTGTTTGGGGTCTGAAAGTATGGTAGGGCAAGTAATCCGGTAAGGCTAATGTGCTACCCGCAGCTAAGAACCAGGTTTCTGTGACTGTACACATGTCAGTTTCTTCCAAGGTGAGGAATTCTTGCAATGAGTGCAGTTTCATGTTAACACTCCTAGCGTTTAGCAGCATGATCATTAAATTTCATTTAGAAGAATCTTTCACATTGGTAATTATGTCCTCATGACTTTGCCTACAAAAGGCACTATGGGGTAGGCAAGAGCCTTTGCCAGAAGATGTGATGTCAGTGTGGTCTGTTATCAGTACAATGTGCTCATGACCTGTACAGTAGTGTGTGATTTGGAGATTTGCTGGATGGTACAGCTGTTTCTGGAACAGGTCAAAAAAGTTTTGGAAATTATGTTTATTACTGTGAAAGAAAATCTTAAATATCTTGTTGCAGGCAATCACAGTGCGATACTGAAAGTGGTTTGCCATGGTAGCAGTGAGCAATGGATGTTTTTGACAGGTGGTGCTGGGTAGTGAGCAACCACTTCAATGTATGTCATGTCATATTGCTATAAGCAGCACATCATTCATAAAGGTGTAGGAAGGGTGTTTAAAAACAGAATTCTAGGAAAGCTTTTGCAGTAACAGTGTTAAGAATTATACATATCACAATCTGTAGTTCCACTGCATACTGCTGTTATACATATGTAGGTAATGGTGGCTTTCATGTTCTTTGATGTACATTTTGGCTTGTTAGCAATAACAATTGATTGCATTACTTAACAGGGATGTTTAGCTTAACAAACAGCACATTGGCATGTGGTCCTCAATGTAACCTGAAAATGTTGACCACTACTGTCATTGTTTTTCCTGTTGTGGCTACTTCACGCAGGTTCGGTTGTGTGTTTGGTCCATAGGCATATGTACTTCTGGAGGTTGTACTTTTTTGGGAGCTGCAGTTATAACACATGTTGGAATGGAATTTGAGAACGGAAATTCAGTGTGTATAATGAATACATACATTTCTGTGTTGGTACATTAGCTTAGTGTAGAAGTAATGTCCTATAAAATCTTTTAAATGTTCAGTCATGAGTGACCAGTGGTGGGAAAAGTTTGCTCCTAGGTCTTACAACAACATGAGGAAAAAAGATATGCTTGTGTGAGGCTGAATAAAAATAACATCCGGAGGGATATGTTATGTACTCTGTTAGAAATTGCAGAACAGTTGAATATGCTAGCAATATTGGTTGCTGCCACAAACTTCGTAAAGGAGCGCTGTCTTTGAATTGATTCTGTGTGGTGTCACTAACTGAGTTGCAAAGACATGTTAGCAGTGAAATTAGTAGAACTACAATAGGTGTTAAATAACTGATCTGATGTTGTCAATCTTCATTCATTCTTGACTAATGGGTTCAGTTCCAAACCCTCAGAACCAACTTGGCCATTATACTAGCTGACTCCAGCCAAAAACTCTCAAGCTAAGGCTCTACCCATACTGTCTCTTCCCATTACCTCAGATCTTGTTTGCTGTGTAGAAAATTGGACATGACAGCTGTTGCTCTCAGCTAAGTGCTGAAAATTTTTTATATTTAGCTATCCTTTAACCACTTCTGTAGTTTTCTCAACTCTGTAGTAGTTCTTTCTGGTGTGTGTGAGACTCTGTATCTTTTAGTTCACTTCTTACCTCAAGGTATCTCTTACCATTGGTAACTCTTGATACCATCGTTGGTATACTTTCTTCCCTTCTTTTTCTATTTGCATTTTTTTGGGTAGTCTTTATATACCATTGTTGGTATATCCCCAAAAAATAAATGTTGTTGTTGCTGTTGTGCCTTTCGGCTTTTCCTGGTTAGGGGTCGCCACAGCGGAACTCCGGTCCAGTAATGATTGGCAGTAGATTTTTACGTGCCTAGTTGCCGACCCTGATGCACAACCTTCAATGAAGGTACACCCATTCACGCATGTCTCCACATAAAAGAAGCTCTAGCTGAGAATCGAACAGGACAATGTCTTACTGTGATTCAACAAAACTACCGCAGCACCACCACCGCAGTCAGCTATCCCCAAAATATAAATAAATAGATAAAAAACACACACACACAAACACAATCACTTGCAAGATACAGGGAAAGAAAGATAAAATAAAGATGAAGCTTTTTATCTATACCCAAAAAATAAATAAATAGATAAAAAGCTTCGTCTTTATTTTATCTTTTTTTCCCTGTATCTTGCAAGTGTCTGTGTGTGTGTGTGTGTGTGTGTGTGTGTGTGTGTGTGTGTGTGTGTGTGTGTGTGTGTGTGTGTGTGTGTGTGTGTGTGTGTGGTCATTTACTTGTTTAGACAAAATGGCAGAAAAGCAAAAGGGAATCTCTGGGTTCAAACAATGCAAAGACTGTGGCAGAAAATTCTCAATTCAGATGGGCATCTTTCATGCGTCTATTATTTGGGTGTCCCTCATTTCAAAATGCAACCTCCATGTGATCTCTGCAAGGGTTTCTGTGCTCAAACCCTAGCAGAAAGATATAATACATTGATTCTCAAACGTTTATTGAAATGTCCTTTTGGTGAAGCCCACTCTGAGGCAGAGACCTCAAAATCCCCACAGACTGACTCTAAAAAATGCAGCCATTTGGTACCATCTTCTCCCAAGGTACATGAATACATGGCTCAAAACTTTCATTTTCTGACTTCTTCCTTGAAACGTAAACCAAAAGTTTCAAAGATTGCTCTGACTTCTGCTTCAGCACTGAAACCAATAAAATCTTCTATGGTGCCATCTGCCATTGAAAGTACCCAGACATCTTTGGTGCTGACCATGTTTTTGGCACTGATGACCTCTCTGGCATTGATAGTTGTCACTTCCATTATTTCAATACCATCTTCACCAGCTATACAACAGTCTATGGTGTTGAGGGCCAAGACTATAAGTACCCTCAGGAATAGATATTCTCTTTTTGTAAACCCCTTCTTGGGTCAGCAACTGAGTCCATTTGTGGAAAGACCTGAATCCCCTTTGGGAATGTCCATCCATTCCTCCAAGAGTCTGTTAGAAATGGGTGCAGTTAGATTAGTGGATCAGCTCTTGAAAGCCAGAGGCCTTCCTGATCCCTCTTGGTCCTCCCTCCCTTCTGGAGCCGAGGCTTACTCTCCCAGGTCTCTTACATATATTCCTCTTCAACCTCAAATCAAGTCTTGGAGCCCATTGCTTCAATGATCCTGGTGCCAGCTAGCTTGGTACAGACGTATATAAATCACCTCAGTACCAGAGCCTATTTTATGGTCTTCAGCTCCATTGGAACCATCGCATCCATGAGACTGAGATTCAGCTGCCAGTTCTGGGATCCCTGCATCAGCTCTGATTTTTTTTTTTATGGCTCTCAGTACCTTGGTAGTTTGAAGTCCTCTCTTGGCTCCTACTCTGGGTGGTGGCTTGTTGGAGTGGAGTGTGATCCTGGTTCCGAGGTTGTCTTTCTTGGATCTGGGCTTCCATTCCTCTTCAGGCATGCCTGCCTTCCAGATTATGGAGATTGCCCTAGCCTTAGCAGGCTCCCTTGATGAGCTCTTAGGCATTTCAATAACAAAGAAAAATCACAACTATCTCCATCACAGGACCTGGAATTCATTAGAGCAAAACTAAATACAAAATCTTGCGAGCCTCCCTTCCTCCTCATAGGTTATTAAAGTTGAGGTCACACCTTCAGGTGATTCTCTCTCAAGACAAAGTTCTCTTCTTCTTTCTACAATCCTCAGATCACTTCAGCAGCAGTACCCCTACCCTACCCCTGGAGACCACATGAGGCTGGCTGCTTGGCTGGCTTCTGGTGTCACAACTCACTCTTTGTCTCATCTCATCCTAATCAACTGCTGCAAAACAAACTAAGAAAGATTTATATTGGTTATAAGAAAGTAAAGCCAATTTAGAATTTATAGAGTCCCCCTCTATCCCCCAGCAGTAACCTGTGCGACCACAGGGGGTGGGGGGTGGGGGGCCCTGTGGGGGGCATTTTCAGAGAAAGCCTGTCCAAGCACTTGGTCCCCTAAGGAGGCCAATCTGCACATCAATGTCCTACAACTGTGGGCAGTACTCTTAGCATTGTTCATTCTCAGAGACAAGTCCCTTCCAGTCAAATTGCTATCCAGTCAGTCAAGTACATCAACAAACCAGTACATAGTCTAAGCCCAGGGGCACCAGATCCTACCCAGTATGTCAGGAAGCAGGCATCAATGCTATGAGCAATCATGCATGCTCCTTTTTCCAATTCTTAGCTCAAACGTAGCAGGTGTATCCTCTACTTCATGATTCACTTCTCAATCCCAATCACTGAGGAGAATTCTTTGATTGTGGGGAGGACCTTGCTTTATTCTTTTGCCTCTCTCCTTTAAACCACACTCTCCAGCTCTCCTATAAACCACCCCCTCAGCAGCTACTTTGTCCCCCATCCCCCCCTGGAAGTCCACGAGGAGTACTTGCCCTCCACCTTCCACTCCACCTCTCCCCACCAATGCCTTCCCCCCAACCAATTCCCAACACAAACAAACTGAAAATCCCTGATTCTCATTGCATTTTCTTTCCTGATCTCCTTATTCCCTCACTCTGGTTTCCCTTCCGTGGGGGGTCAATGGTTTCCAGCACAGCCTCTGGTGATCAAACTCAGCACCCTCAGACTCTTGATGGCTTCCAGCACCCCTCAGGGCTTGGTGCACTTGTTTTCTCAATCTCCAGCAATGCAAAGATACTTTTCTTCTCCTCCCACTGCAAAAAGGTACTTTTGCTTCTTCCCTATTGGCCCTGTTGGTTCATAGGTTGGCCTAGGGGCAATTCCTGGCTATTTCTTCCCACAGTCCTTACTTCTGTGGACCACAGTATTTTACTAATTCCCCTGTCCACCAAAAAATTTTACTTTCTAGATAAATTTTTACCTCCAAATTTCTCTTCTAAACATCTTTGATCCTTTCTCACATCTTAGATAAATTTCTTTTCATCTTAGCCAATTTCTCTCATTGATAGTTCATTTTTTCATTTTCATTTTCATTTTTAGCTGCCATTTTTTTTTTTTCATATTGGATTTGAATTTTTTCAAATTTTTCTCAAATTTTAAAATTTTTTTTCTCACCACACAACATTTAGCACCATTAAGTTACCCACAGTTTTACCCGTTTTAACTCTTAGTTTTGCAATGCTTAGTTCTCCAGCATTTACTTTAGCCCTCAAATTTTTAGTTTGACATGCTGCTGATAGAGCAACTTTTTGCCAGCAGCCATTTTATCTTCTGGACTAGGAGAATTTCAGCGTTACAGGCTCTGTGTGAGTGAAGCATCCATATATCATGTTCCACAAAGAAAGAATATCACTCAGGACTAATCCCTCCTTCCTTCCTAAAGTGGTGTCTGACTCCAACATTAATCAGACCATAGACTTACCATTCTTCTTTCAAAAATTTTCAAACAAAGGAGAGCACTGCTTGCATATGCTGGATGTCCATAGACAATTACGTTTTTAGTTGGACAGAACAAAATCCTCCAGAAAGTCAGACCAACTATTTATCATTTTCAGGTACCAAATTGGGCAAACCAGTTTTAAAGGTCACCTTTTCAAAATGGTTGCAAGACTGCATTACATTTATATGCAATCAGAATAAATGCAATATACCAACAAAAGTCAGAGCTCATTCAACAAGATATATTTCCAGTTCAGTAGTCTTCCATTCCAGCGCTTCTGTGGAATACATTTGCACAACCACAACTTGGGCTACTCTACATACTTTCATCACTCATTACAAATTACATTATGATCTCCAGGGGAAGAGCATCTTTTGGCTCTGTGGTGCTTAGGAATATCCTTCCTTAGGGCAGCCCAAGATCTAAACTAGCTGGGGACTCTGTCCCATTAGTCAAGAATGAATGAAGATTGACAACATCAGATAAAGAAGTTATGTTCTTAATATAACGTTCCATCTGTGTTGTAGATCTTCATTCATTCTTGGCATGCCACCTTCCTGCCCCCTCTAAAAGACTCCTGGAGGTTCAGACCTAGTTATGGGGTTGTTACAGTGTTGTTGCTCAGACAGAGCTTCCATTTTTCTTTGTGATAGGCAAACACAGTTTGAGGTAATGGGAAGAGAGGCAGTATGGGTAGAGCCTTAGCTCCAGAGTTTTTGGCTGGCACGAGGTTTGTATAAGGGCAGAGTCAGTTCTGAGGGATTGGAACCAAACCCATTAGTCAGGAATGAATGAAGATCAACAACATAGATGGAACATTATGGTAAGAACTTCTTTTCTTTCCCTTAAATACTTGCAGTAGTGAATGACTGAGTAGTAGAATACTGACTTCTATAGGTAAATGTAAAGGGGGGAATGAGTAATTACTGAGATATATGGCAAATAGATGCTTTGAAAAAATGTTCTGTTATGGTCTGAAACATCCTGCAACAAAGCTGTGTTTATGGATGGTTAGAAAATGAAGCAGTTTTATTGTAACATGTAATAGGTGTACTTGTAACAAGCCTGTGGTGATGTACTGTTGCACTTATTTTGGCAGATAATGTTAACATGTGAACTTGACAATTTGACCACTACTTTGCAATCTCTGTGGGTAATGTAAAACTCATCTTGGTGTTGGTTGGCTGACTGACCAATGCCCACATTACTTACATTTCTTATGTGAGATGAAATTCAACATAATAATGGCTTCATTACACAGTCATGGTGAAGAAGGCTTACACAGTCATTTGTGCCACTTATCAAGCAGATTGCAGTACAAATGAATGGTACAGCATGCCCCAGCAATAATGCTTTCTAAAAATGATCAGCTGAGCAACAAATAAATGCTGAAATGTTGTGCAATGAAACAATACATTTTGTTATGTGTTTTGTGTTTTTTATTAAACAGTATACAACACTCATACTTTCTCACGTCTCATTAATATGATTTGTCTCACGTTACTGCTACACTTTGAAACTGGAAGACAAACACCTCCTGTTATATATGTATGCAGCACTACTACAAAATCTCCACAGTACTACAGGCATTACAAGCTTTGCTTTGGTGCACTTTGAGCAGCGATTGAACTCTGTGAACTGTCAGAAATAAAATATAAGAATTATAGCTTGGTATCTCATAAGACATAGCTATATCAACTGTTATTGACAGTTCAAGAAACTTGATCTGTAAGCAGACATGCAAAACTAATTCTATTGAACTCTTACCTAAAGGCAAACAATTTTGTTGAAATATTATCATACATATTGAATGAAGAAGTGACACCTACTGTAGATTATTCAGTAACGGCAATACATAGTCAGTTAATGGCTGTCAGGTACTATGTTACTGTTTGCAGAAGTTTATGAAGTGCAGTCATGGGCCAAGAGCACCTAATCTCATTCTTTCCAGTTGTAGCGACTTTGTTATGTTGAAAGTTAATTGACATACTCACTGCGGTGGTGGCACTGCGGTAGCGTTGTCGCCTCACAGTAAGACGTTGTCCCGTTCGATTCTTAGCTAGAGCGTCTTCTGTGTGGAGACATGTGTGAATGGGCGTACCTTCATTGAAGGTTGTGTGTCAGGGCCGGCAACTCAGCACGTAAAAATCTACTTCTAATCGTTAGCGGACCGATGTTCCACTGTGGCGACCCCTAACCGGGAAAAGCCGAAAGACACAACAACAACAACAACTCACTGGGTTGATGATGGGCGAGGAAATAGGGGCAATAGATTTCCTTGAAGTATCATTTCTTGCAAATTTTATATCGATGTAAGTCTGACTGAAGAATAATTATAGAAGGATACTATATACAGGATTGAAGGGGCTTCTCATTTAACAGGAAGCCCTACCATTAGGAGTCACACAGTTTGCCAAGCAGTGCATTTACAGTAACTAAGGAGCATGGATTACAATTTCAGAACAGGAGGAAGGCAATGGTGTAGCAGAAACAACTGCCACACTGTCAATAAAGAAAGGTTAGAACAAGAAAACAGTGCATGACTCATCTCTCCTGCTCTGACCTGTCAATCAAAGTCACTAGCAGCTCAAATTACCTTTAGAACTCTCAGAGCTGGACAGATGATTTGTGAAGGGGGAGGAGAGATAGAATTACATTTAGGTACCACTAAAGACTGTAGATTAGGAACTCAAAAAAGAATACACAGTGTAAAGCTGTTTGAAAGTGTGTTCTGTGGCATTATTACCGTTTGTGTTTCAAGTATTCTTTCAACATGAAAAAACATTTGAAATACACTGCCTGAAAGAAAGAAGTGCATGCCTGCAAAATCAATGCAGTGACAGCTAGGGTCACCACCTGTCCCACTTTGCGAGGGACAGTCCCTCTTTGGGCAGTTGTGTCCTGCAAAAAAATTGAAAAAATGGCAAATGTCCTGAGATTTTAGGGCAAAAATATTTCCTATATTTTCTTTAATAGTTGCATAAAACAGTTATTTTGTATCTGAAACAGCTAAATGTTGTTAGAAACCAAATAAGCAACTCAAATGTTATAAAAATAAACTTTTATTTTGGCAAAAAGTGAAGTTCTGTCTTTTGTATTGGCCATGGGTATGTTTTGCCCTGCAAAATCTGACGTTTCACCAAAAAATGTCCCACTTTGGGCATTTGAAAAGATGGCAACCCTAGTGACAGCAGTTTTGGAACAAATGCTTTAAAGACAAAGACTGCATTCTGGGATATATACAGGAAGAAGAGAGAATCAAAATCAATTCAAGATGCTAGACACCATGTGGTCAGACACTGAAATTACATATAAAAATATTTAAAAAATTGTACATAGTCCCAGAATCATACTAAAATGAAGGAAATGTCAAAACACGATGAAAAAAATGTTTTTTTGAGTCTGTGGGTGCAGTTCTCCTTTAAAATAGCATTAGTCATACAAACTAAAACTATTCCAAAAATCCTAAACTTCTTTTCTAATATAAACAATAATCTATCTAAAGTAAGTCATACTTGTCAATCATATATAAAATTATTAGAATTGAATTTGTTCCCCCTGAATTGTCATACTGGAATTACTCAACAAAAATAAAGAAGAATTTTCTGAGAAAAGTAAGAAACTATCCTTAAAATCTGCAGGACAATCAATGATCTCTATAATGGAAGATTTATACATGGACATTTTTACACAGAGGTTTTCTAACACTCCACAAAATTGCTGTTATATATAAATCAGAAAATATAAAATGATGGAGATGTAATCAACTCCATGATGCAGATTGGGTTCACATGATCATAGAGTCAACATAGTGTCATCTTTCTGGTCTGAATTTAGAAGATTTTGCCAAGCATTGTGGTCAGATAATTGTACTATTACAGATTCTTTGATTTTGATCAATGCCGTAATCCCAGACATTATTTCAGTATTACAAATAGCCCCTTTTTGGTCTGTCCTGGCTATTGCTGGAAAAGTTATAAATAAAAACTGGAAATTCAAAAACTACTCTCTCTTTTGCAAGTGAATTTATCTGTCTAGCCAAATGTGTTTGTAAAAATTAATTAATGACCATAAAATTGAGAACTAGAAATGTAACTCATTAATACTAGTATTAATGGGTTTGTGTATATAGTTCTTGCTATGGATTTTTGTATATAGTTTAGTTGTATTTATTTCAAATTTTTGAATTATTGTTGAAATATGTAAAGTCAAATAAAAACTTTAAAAACATCCTCATTCTTTGTATAGTTCTATACATATATAGAAAGGACATAGTTGCTAATAATTATCTGTCATATGATAGTATTATTTATTTTATTTATTTTACATTTGTTTACCGGGCTAGTCCAACTGGATATATGTCCATTTTCAGTGGAGGCCCGGGGAGAAAAGCTCCACTACAAACTACTAAACAATTTCAAGATATACATCAATATACAGAAATAGAGGGAAAAAAAACATATGCAATAACTTTGAAACAGGTTGAATTAAATTTTGAGTAAAATGAAAAAACCTAGGATGGTAAAGAGAGAGAAAGGATAAGGAATATTTAATAATTAGTTAGAGTAAGTAGAAGAGAAGAAAAAGAATGGATGTTAAGGAGTCATATAATGATGGAAAAAAAGAGAGCTAACCTGGGTTATGACAAGAGCATAGCCAGTGGATATTTAGGAAGGATTTTAGTTTAGTTTGAAATTGGGAGAGTGATGTTAGGATGTGAGTTCCTGTGGTAACTTATTCCATATTTTGCCAACTGAGTTGGAAAATGTGGAGTCACCTGCTGAGTTTTTGGATCGGGATGTTTGGACTAGTATTTTGTTGGTGGAGCGTAGATGCCTCTGATTTTTATAGGGTGTTATGAGGGAGGAGAGTATTGGGGTGTTTTCAGGGTGATGTAGGGCATTATGGGCAATAGTGAGTTGATAGTATTGTATGAGGTGTGGTAGTTCCAGCCACCCAAGCTTTTGAGATTTAAACAATGATGAGTTCTATATGGAGAGGCAGTTGCAAATCTGGCAATATTATTATATGATGAAGTAAGTTTGCTAAGATTATGTTTAGAGAGATTTGTGTATATGGAGGAAGCATATAAAAGAGTTGAGATTAAGTGAGTTCTGGCTATGGTAGTTTTGGCTTCAGGAGTAAGAAAAGATTTGATTCTATAGAGAGAGCCTAGTTTTCTGTTGGTCAATTTTATTGTAAGATTAATATGATTGTCAAATTTTAATTGATTATCAATAGTGATACCCAAGAGTTTTGTTGTTTGGTCAGGAGAGATAATGGTTCCATTATCAGATATTAGTGTGAAATGGATAGAGGTCGACAAGTGGGTGGGTGAAAAAAGCAAGAGTTTGGTTTTCTTGGGGTTAAGGAGAAGGCAATGATTAGAGAACCATTGTTCTATAGTTGAGAAGGTTTTTTGTGTGAGAGAGTGAAGTTCTGACTGTGTTGAGGCTGTACAAATGATGGTAGTATCATCTGCATATTGAATACAAGTTGTTTGTGGAGTAGCTAGATGAAGTTCATTAATGAAAATGGAAAACAAGAGTGGACCTAAAATAGTAGCCATCCAGTTCATATTTAAAATAATATTCAAACAATCAGTTTAGTAGAGCTTCTAGGCTTACTACTGATGATAATTTATTGTTTGATTAATTTTATAATATTAAAAATAAATTCTTAGAAAAAGGCTACAAGGCTCATATTTTGGACTCTAGTATTTGGGAAGTTTTAGAGAAAAAACATAGTGAGTATGCACCTTTTTGAGTATATATATTTTTTCAATTCTTGTTATACATCACAGAATTTACCATCACATATGACTTCTCATGTTTTTGATGTCACTAGATAACTTTTTCAGAAGTCTGTTTTGGTTAATAATTACTGTTTAAAATTGTTGTAGAAAAACCTAAGATAGAGTCAAAATAATTTGCTAAAGACTATTTGGGATAGGGATAAGTTATATTGTTGGTAAAGATAATAAAATTACTAAGAAAGAGTTTGGCACCTTTGCTTGTGGCACTTGTAGGGCATGTTGTTTTATGAGCAATACTAAGTATATTATATTTCAACATTTAGATCTTACAATTTATGCCAATATGCAATACATTTGTTCCACAAAAGGGCTTGTTTATATTGCCACTTGTCAATGATGTGCTTCTTTTATTTATGAATGACATCTAGAAAATTCTGTAAACATATTCTGTAACATAATTATGATATTAAGAATGCTAAGCTTGGTAATGCTTTATATAATCATTTGGCTATATTTCCAGAACATAAAAATTATATTTCATAGGTTCATAGGTTCATAGGTTTATACTAGGCTATCTGCCCTAAGGCATTTATAAGCCTAGCCCAAAGTTTTGTGGCTTACGCCACCCCTTATGTTAAAAAATACTGTGCCCATTAGTTTGTTGTGCCTCTGTCCAGCAGTGACACAGAGATGATTCCCGGGGTAAACCTACAATCTCCCATCCACCGGTCAAGATTTCTCTTGAACAGAGCCAGCGAGGTGCTCTGCCTCACATGGACTGGGATTTTATTCCACAGCACAGGGAGTCTCTGGGTGACAAATCTATCCACCAGCATGTCTTATTTATATCCGTGCTAAGGTTTAAGTCGCTTGCTCTAGTGGATCTGGTAGATTTGGATTTTTTGAGGTGGAGCATGTCCATTAATTCTGCGTTAGACATGGCCTTGTATGTCAGGCACAGGTCACCTCTGAGCAGGCGGTATGTGACTGAATAGAGCTGGAGTTTCTTCAGTCTGGCAGCATATGACAGATTTTGGAGTCCCTTTATCCTTTTGGTGAGGAACTTTTGGGGTCTCTCCAATTGCTGCAGGTGTTGGGTGAGATACATCCCAAATGGGGCATTGTACTCGATCATTGGTCTGATAAGTAAAGAGTACAGGGGAACAATGACCTCACTTGATCTGGATGTGAATCCCTTCATGATCAGGTGGGCAATGTAGAAGGTCTTTCTAACTACTTTAGCAATGTGAGTGTCAAAAGAAAGGCCACTGTCAACCTGGGTCCCCAGGTCCCTGATAACCTCTTCTGTGCTTAATGGATTGCCACCTATATGGTAGCTTGGGGTTACCTTGTTTTTCCCGAAGGTTATGACTATACATTTTTTGGCATTTAACTTCAGGCCATGGCTCTGGAACCAGTTATCAGTTTCTGTGAGACCCCTCTGAAGGATATCTGTGTCTGATGTACTTTCCACTATGGCGCCTAGTTTGCAGTCATCTGAAAACTTTGTCAGCCATAGTCCTCCTATGTTTGCCTGTACTTCTGAGAAGTAGATGCCGAACAACAGGGGGCCAAGGACTGAGCCCTGTGGGACACCACTTGTGACCGGCTTGGAGTCTGACATGGCGCCAGCAACTCTAACCCTGTGGGTTCTGTCCTTTAGCCAGTTTGCAACCGATCTTGTGACATATGGGTTTACATTTAAGCTGGTAAGTTTCTCTATAATACCCGAGTGGGGTATTGTGTCGATAGCTTTTGCAAGGTCAAGGTAGGCTGTATGGACTGCCTTTCCCTCATCAATGGCCTTGGTGACTGTTTCGAAGAAGTCGACCAAGTTCAAAAGGCATGATCTGCCCTTGACAAAGCCAAACTGGGTCGGGTCCAATGTCTGCAAGTCCCCTATGTCTTTGTTTATGAGTTCCATTATGATCCTCTCTATAGCTTTGCAAACCAGGCTTGTTAAGCTTATGGGGTGGTAATTTCCAGGCTCCGTAGAGGTACCGCCTTTGTGGAGTGGGACCACAGTTGCCATACGCCACTCCTTGGACACGTATCCTGTGGTAAGGCTAAGATTAAACTGCTGCCTTATATTCAGGTTTAGTTCCTTGTTGAGTTCGTGTAGCACACAGCCGGGGACACCATCCGGTCCCATCGATGCAGTGTTTTTAGCTTTAGAGAGAGCAGCTTTCACCTGCGCATTAGAGATGTCTGGGAGGTTACACTCCGCTGGGATAGTTATCTCTCCTTTTGGGGGGGGAGAGGGGGATGAAGTTTGCATTGATCCTGTCTGCCAGTATGTTGGTAATGTCTGTGGGTTCAGTGATTTTTGTATCATTTTGGACTAATTCTGCGCATATCTGGGAGTTTCCACCCAGGTTTCTAACATAGCTGAAGAAGGCCTTATGATTGTCTTTTGAATCTATTGCAATTTTTCTCTCAAATTTGGCCTTGAATGATTTTATGAGTGCTCGTATTTTTTTACTAATAATGATCAAGGGTGTCTTCTCTTTTATGGATTTTGCTCTATCATGTAACAGCTTTCTCCTCTTATTGTAAAGTTTGTTTATGGCTGGGGTCCACCAGACTGGATGTTTGCCCTTGGTGGACAGAGTCTTGGTTTTATTAGGGATTGCCTGATCCATGCAGTCCTGGAGGTGTTCGTAGAAGGCATTTGTAAGGGCTTCCGCAGCTTGGGTTGTGGTTTCCACTGGCTCGGGGGCCTTGAAGGATACCACACCAGTCTTGAGTAGTGTGAAGTTTGCTTTAGAGAAGTTCTTCACTGTGGTCTTTTTTGTTTGGGGTGGGGGTGGGATGTGGATTTCCAGTGAGATAAGTTTGTGATCTGATCTCACCAATGAGGGATATACTTCTGGTGTGGAGCATTTTGCCCCCATGTTTGTGATGATGAGATCTAGTATATTTTCCCCTCTTGTGGGAACGGTGACTAGTTGTTCCATGGCATTTGAATTTATGAACTCCAGGAACCTTTAGGCTAGAAAGTTGGGGCTTGAGTAATGTTCCCAGTCTATATTCAGGTAGTTGAAGTCACCCAATATAATGGTGTTTGGAGATACATTTATACCCTCCAGTTCCTTCAGGAAGGCTGTGTGGGGTTCCTGAGTTTGAGAGGGTGGCCTGTAGCATGCTACAAATTGTAGAGCAGTTTTGCCTATGGTTAATTGCACCTGGATGGTTTCCGATGCCAGGCATTGCCACCAACCTGGAGGTGTGGGTATCCTTGATGAATATGTATACACCCCCTCCTTTTGTGGTGTGGTCTGGGTTTTGGGGCCGGAACGCATGATATGAGGTAAAACCTGATAGTGCCTGGGTGCTCTCAGGAGCCTTGAACCAGGTTTCAGTCACAGCACAGACATCGATGTTCTCCATACTGAGAAGGGCCTCAAGAGCGTGCATTTTGAGATTTAGACTTCTGGCATTGAGCAGCATTACCCTTAGTTTCTTCCCATTTTTGTTTTCTAGGGTGGTAGGTTTAGAATTTGAGCATTGCCTAAAAAGGCACTATGGGGTGGCAAGAGCCTTAGCCAATATCCGAATCCCAGGGTGACAGGTGCAAGCCGCCCTTAGAAGCAGTGTGGCTTGTCAAGCATGTCATCCCAGGCAGACAGACACTGGATCCCCTTTGAATGACACCAGAAATTAAGCCAATTATTAAAGCTGATTATCTTGTCTCTATGTTGTGGCATCATTCTTAGTGAAGGAAGGATACTGCTCAGGGTCAGGGTCATACCTGCCTGGGCTACATAATCAGAGAGCTCCTCTATGTCTCTTTTCATGTAGTCCAGGGAGGTACGTCTCAGGTCGTTCACACCAGCATGGACAATGACTGTGTCATATTTGTACTTGCTGTGGAGTGACCCGAGTGCTTGTGTTATGTGGCGGATTCTAGCGCCCGATAGGCAGCTTACTTAATCATGGATTACACATTGTTAATAAAAGGGATTACAATAGTGATATTGAAAAAAAAAGAAAGTTTATGGCAAATGAAGTTGGCGGCTGACGAATTTCCAGGTTTAAATGTAATCATTAATATTAAGAACTAAGAAACAGTCTCACATCTTGTTGCTGGGTGTGATACACTCATTATACAAGGCCAGTACACAAAAAGGAGCAATAATGTGGCAAGACCATTGCATTGGGGATTGTGCAAACACTACAATATTGAAGTAGTTGAGAACTATTAAATATATGAGCCACAAAGCATCATACAAAGAGATAAAGTTTATATCATCCATTGATGCAGTTCAAAAAATAGATGTGGTAAAACCAGATATAGTTGTCCAGGAAAAAGACAAAAGTAGCACTGATCATTGAAATTGCAACACCCAGTGATTACAGAGACACAGTCATAGAATACCAGGATTTGCAGGCTGCAATGAGAGCAACGTGGAAAAACGATACCCAGACCATTCCAATAGTAATAGGAGCAAGACGTCTAACAGAAAATAATTTACAGTCATACTTAGATATGCTACCAATACATGTAACTCCATATGAATTGCAGAAGTCAATTCTGGGCACATAGTTGATGCTGCAATGAGCAGTTTTGGTTAACTTGAAAGACTGAACATGGCTAATTTTATGAGCTTTAATCATAACCTGACAGGATTGAGGTCCATTCTTATCATGGTATTAGAAACCCAAAAGGCTGGAAGAAATTTCACTGGAAGATTATATAGGAATGAACAGCAGGAGGCTAATTAACACCTTTGCTTCCTGAGATCTTCTAAGCCAGGAAATCATTTCCTTCTTGAATGGTTTTCTATAAAATCCTTTACTGAAAACACACTTAATTAGATTTGTATAACTGATAAATGGTACGAGTTACAATAAATGTAAAACATTATATCTCTTTGGAAGATAACAGGCTTTACACTGGTGTTAGCATCAAAGGTCTGTCAGTTGATGCTGATTTTGTATTGCAGATTTATGAAAGAAAAATGTGTGTTTTGTGTGCCAAAAAATGATAGTGTCACGGGCAACAAAAAGGTTATATCTGTGTAAGTGTGCAGGGTAGATCCAACATGTCTACGAGGGAACTGTTCACTTGTTCAAGAGCTTTCTAGTGACGTATGACAAGAGGGGATATCATACTGCTGTTTTCTGATATTGATGAATCGATGCAAATTATACATTTATAATAATTTCAAAATATTTCAAAATGATATTAACTTGCTAAAAACATTTTTTAATTGCATGTATCACTGGCACCATTGTGTGCCTTAATGTTTTGTATAATATAGTACCATTTGTTCACCTGTAGGTTACACAGCTTTTATGAAATTAATGCAGTTATGAAAATATAGGTAATAATAATTACTGTTTTATCAAAACAGCATTTGTTTCTCAAAAATGTCTTCATATTATCCACCATATGTCAATATCACTTTTGATTGACATGCACTGCTTGAATATAACACCCCCAAAAGACAGTATTATACTCTATTTTGCATCATTAACATAAACATGGAAGTACAGTTTTCATAACTTTTTGCAAGCCCTCCTTATTAACTCCAGCTCTGTGCACCCCAAGCTGACTGTGTCATTATCATTCTTAGCAAATCATGTCAGCTTGCTTGATGATGACACTTTACTGCATTACTTTTATGTACTATTACCAGGACTTCAGAAATTAGGCTTTGAAAACAGTAATGAGTGTACCCATTTTAGGACTACAGGGACGTCTCCTGTAAAGATGAATATATTCTTACAGACTACACAGGAAATCTGCTTGCCTGATGAGTATGCTCTTGTAAGAAGCAATGAATTAAAGCAAATACTAGTTTAGATATTTTTAGAGTAACATTGACACTTATTATGAGAATGGCTATTTTGGTATATTGGCAGGCTAGAATGCCATTATTTCCAGTGCCTGAAATATTTGCATGCAAGTATTGTATTAAAAGTAATAGCTTCCGTGGTTCACTGTACTTCTGATGTGATGTACAAATTGTCAGTTAAGTATTTGAAGGGTTATGATCCATTTATTGCTTTTGTCTGTTTAACAGTACTCGTACATGACAGTAGCTAGTACCCAGGTCAATCAAATGTGAGTTAGGCAGGCTGGGGTTTGACTCCAGTGCAGTTTATATCCTATCAGTATACAAAAAAAGCAAACAATAGTATATAATTCTTGCTTACTGAACAGACGTGATGTGATACCGTTTGATTGTTTGATTGTTTTGACCCCATAAGTGTTGTACTTCCTTTTAACCATGGCCATATTCGTTCACATATACTCTTGATATCCCTTCAAATATGTTCCTCCAGACAACTTGAATATAAGTTAAGATGGTGGCATGTCCAGATGGTAGACAGCTCAACTGAGCATGAATTATTCAATCAAGGGTTCAAATCCCTTAATGTGTGAAGTGGGGCAGTAAAAAATAGTTGTCATGATGACTATACATAGCCATTTCTTTTGTCAGTCTTGCCACTTATGCATGCCTTAGAACTGTCAACTCTCAATATGGAAGAAATTAGTATGCCATGAGAAACTATGTTAATCTGAAGTTGCAGTTCAATGTTTAATCACAGCAGCAAACAGATGGAAGTAGGACTGACATGTTTCACACCTTAAAAGTCTCAATAAAGTCATAAACGTAGGGTACATACATAGTTTTTTTTCATCATTCATCACACATATGTGAATTTCCTCTGCTCTTGTCATTGTACTCATGGTATGAAATGTGAGATTTTCGTTGGGTACCAAATCAGTGCCATTTTCCTGACATCTTGGAAAGAGATATTGACAGTTGGTGAAGAGGAAGGTAGTGCTTCTTTCAGAGCACAGAGATGGTATAAAAAGGAGAAAAAGATTATTCTGTGACTCTCCTATAATTATTACAGGTGCATGCTTGTGCAGCGAGGCTATACTGGGTGTCATTACAGGTGCATGCTTGTGCAGCGAGGCTATACTGGGTGTCATTACAGGTGCATGTTTGTGCAGCGAGGCTATACTGAGTGTCATTACAGGTGCATGCTTGTGCAGCGAGGCTATACTGGGTGTCATTACAGGTGCATGTTTGTGCAGCAAGGCTATACTGGGTGTCATTACAAGGCTGAAGCCCGGAATAGATTTACCAAGGCTGTCACCCATGTAACTGGCATTACACTCATGGGAAACAATGCCAGTAGCATTATAGTGACATTAAAAGCTGAGTGCCTGACTATCTTGGCCAATGGGAGGATGAAGCTCAGTCACAGACATCACCTCCGTACTGTAATGCAACACACAGAACCTATACATACCGACTGATATTGCATGGCATCCTGCACATTTTTATTATTTTATTTCTGTCTTAGCAGTTCCTGCAGAGATTGAAAGGAATCAAGAGTTGTATGGGAGTGAGTGCTGAAGTATAAACAGGTCAATTTTCCTGAAACATGTCTGTGCTTTAATAGTAACAGGTAACACATGTAAAACAGTTAAAATATATTTAGACACCAAGACAGAATTTATTTGATATTTTTTTACCAGGAATGTCTAAATTGGAACAAAGTCAATTTTCAGCAGAGACTCAGGAAGAAATGCTCTAGACGCATATTTTTGAACTGTGTGAGGGAACCAGAGCACCCACAGGAAACCCACAGAAATGCAGAGAGGACATGCAGACTCTGCACAGAAGGCACACCAGCTGAGAATTGAATGGGAGAACCTCCTGCTATGAGGTGACTACGCTACCACTGCGCCACTGCACCACTGCACATCTACCATTATTGAAAGTCAAAACTGTAATTGTTATTATTACAGAAACAAAGACTGTTGATTCTGCAAAATACCATTAGCATATCTAGACAACTGGATCAAAATGTTAAGTTTATGTTCTGATAAAGCATGGTG
Organism: Protopterus annectens; assembly: GCF_019279795.1. NCBI lineage: Eukaryota > Metazoa > Chordata > Ceratodontiformes > Protopteridae > Protopterus > Protopterus annectens. Next base: position 318,970,251 of record NC_056740.1, on the reverse strand, counting down.
ATGCTTGTGAGTTCAATTCCCACCACCACAAAAAACATGCTTTGTTGTTAATAGTGTCTATTTTAAATATCATATCACTACAAGTAAGATAATTGTGATTTGAATGGTGAACAGGTTAAAATAAATTCTGGTGTGCTAGGTTCAAAATGTTTTGTATGTCTTAGTGAGTTTGATGATATGGAGGGGACTGGACATCTTGTGTATCCAAGAGACAAAATGGAAGGGCAATGCAGCGAAGCCACTTGGCTTCTGATCCAGCGTCTACTACTCAGTAGGAGGACAGGCTAGAAATGGTGTGGGGGATGTGATGAGAGAGAGGCTGCAGAAGGCAGTGACAGATGTCATCAGAATTAGTGACAGACTCATGGCAATCACACTCCAGTGTAATGATAGGGCAGTATTCATAACTCAACCTATGCCCCACAGCAGGGTTATGATAGTGAGGAAAGAGTGCATTCAGACAGCAGTTGCAAGACCTACTGGATAAAACAGGACAACATGAATTGGTGTTGATAATGGGTGACTTGAATGCACATATCAGGATAGACAGAACAGGATATGAGAACTGCCTGGGTCCACATGGGTGGGGCAACAGGAATAAAGAAGGATAAGCCATTTGAGACTTCTCGCTGGCAATTGGCTTGATAGTAGCTAACACATGGTTCAGAAAGAGACACAGTCACAAGATCACATAAAAAGAGTGGCTGACATGCAACTCAAGTAAGGAATGCCTGCACTGGGGTAGAATCAATGATTGCAAAGCCATCCCCAGTGAAACAGTCTGCCCACAGCATAAACCACTGGTTGTCACAATCAGCTGCACTGGTCACAGAAGGTTCTAAGGTCAGCAGAGACCAGGCTGAAGACCTTGAAGGTGACTGGAGAGAAAGTACCAACGTTCAAGGAATTCCTCAGGAGCAGAAAATAGCTGCAGCTGAAGAAGAATAGCAACAACCCAAAACAGCATTTCTGAGGACTACAGAACAGATGTGTGGTTGAGCCAGATATGGAAATAAGGTACATAAGAAAAGCTGGTGGTGGAATGCAGAAGTCCAGGAAGTCATCAAAAGAAAGAAGGCATGCAGGAAAAATAGGGAGATAGAAAAGACTGACCAGGCTAGGAAGAAATACTGGTCGGCTAACAAATAAGGTAAGAAAGAAGTTGCAATAGCAGAGAAGAGGACATCAGAAGCACTCTACCAACTTCTGGAAAGTGACTCAACATGTGGGACAAAGAAACTATATCAGGTTGCTAGGCAAAGACAGAAAGATAAATAAGATAGTCAGATACCCTTCATAAGGGATGCCAGCAACAACCTGCTCACAAGTCCACAGGACATCAAAGAGAGATGAAAGAAATATTTCCAGCAACTTCCGAATGAAGAAAACTCCAAAGAAGCTGTACTGCTCCAAAAACAGCCTACAATGAGAGAAGAAGAGGAACACACCTGAGAAGAAGTAAGAATAGCACAAAGGAAAGTGACGTCAGTGAAAGCAGCAGGCTCAGATGAGGTCACAGCAGATATGATAGAGATGCTGGTATGATAGGGGAGAAATGGCTTTTGAGGATACTTATAGCAGTGCAGAGAGAAAGGCATATCCCAGATGACTGGAGCATAAGCATACTTGTGCCAGTGTATAAGAACAAAGGGGGCAGCCACAACTTTGGGTTGTACAGAGGCATCAAACTCCTATCACATTGCATGAAAGTTCTGGAGAAGGTGATTGATAAATGGATATGCAGAGTGGTAGAATGTAAGATGGCAGATAAGCAATTTGGATTCAGATCAGGATGCAGCACAACAGACTCAATGTTTGCAGTAAGACAGATAGTTTAGAAGAAGCTAGAGATGAGAAAAGAGTTCAAATGGGCATTCCTAGACTTGGAGAAAGCATATGACAAGTCCCAAGTAAGCTAATCTGGGCAGTACTGTGGTGGTTTGAAGTTCCAGAAACATTGGTAGAATTAGTGCAGGCTATGCACAATGACCCAATGAGACAAGTACAAACAGTGTTCGGCCTCAAAGAGGGGCTGCCAGTGGGAGTGGGTATACACCAGGGTTCAGCCCTGAGCCCACTTCTGTTCATACTGCTGATGGACTACATTAACAAACAGGCTGGAGGGGACAGATCAACAAAGCTGCTGAATGCAGATGATGTGGAATTACAGGCAGACTCTGAGCAAGAACTTTAGCAAAGCATAGGGGAATGGAGTGCAAAACTGATGGCAGATGGGATGAAACTAAGCATGGATAAACAGTGATAATGGCAGCAAATTGGGGAAATCAAAAGAATCTGAGAATTGAGATAGAAGAGAAGATAGTGGAACAGGTAAATATCTTCAAGTATCTGGCAGTGGTGGTTGAGGAGAAGGGAAGTCTGAATGAAGAGGGCAAAGCTAGAATTAAAGGGGCTGCAGCCAACCTGCAAAGAGTCTCATGTGCAGTATATGACAGAAGAATGACAGAGATGTTGAAAAGTAAGGCGTACAAAACAGTGGTGTGACCAATACTATTGTATTTTGCAGAACCCTGGGCAGTAAAGGCAGAGCAGATGAAGAAGCTAGAGGTGATGGAAATGAAGCACCTGTGAAGGGTGGTAGGATGCACACTTTGGGACAGACAAAGAAATAAGGACATAAGAATGGAAGGCAAAGTAGCTTCAATTGCAGAAAAGATCAAAGAGAATAGATTACAATGGTTCAGACACATGTGCCGAAAAGCAGAAGACAATCTGGTGAAAGATTTGGGACAGACAGGAAGAAGGTTAAAGGAAATGAGGATGTCCAGCAGAAAGGTAGATGGATTGTGTGAAAGAAGACCTGTGACAGTCAGGCATGAGTGTCAAAGAAGGCAGGAGAGTGACACTGAGTAGAGAGAAATGTTGACAGTTAACATGATACCCAACCCCATGTAGAAAATGGGAAAAAGGGGGCTGATGATGATGATGAGTGAGTTTGATGATTAACAACTACAGATTAAGGATGCCACGAAATCATTAGCAGCATCCTGTTTCTCCAATACATGATATACACCATTAATGTGTCAAAATGTCAGCCATTACAATGATTTTGATTTGCAGTGACACATCAAAAATATGGTAGGCAGTAATGTCATTCCATACAATAATACAGTAATCAGCAGTATTGAGCAAAATTGAATAAAAGCTGTGTTATTGTAGTAAGATCATCTGCATATGTGGAGAACAGTTTACTATCAAATGACTGAAAACCAAAAGACTGAATCCCAAAAAGACTGAAAATTCAAAATACTGAATAAATTTTTATTGCAAGAGGCAAGCTCCACTACTCTCCTCACACCCCCTGCTAACTATATATACTGACTCCAAGATCACACAACAGTGGAAAAAGGGCAAATTCTATCATTCAGTATGCAGCACCTGCATCAGGTAACTCTGCTCTGTGTGATGGTGAATTGGCACCCACTGGGATCAGTGTCAGTGAAGGTGGTGATTTTGTTACACGTCAGAAGCTGGCAGAGCTTGTGGGGGAGATATTTGAGGGGTATGATGTCCAATTCGGACAGTTCTATGCCCTCTGCACATGCTGTAGTTATTGAGGCAGGACGCAGTGGTGACAGGTCCCAAGGTTAAGATTAACTTCTCACTGTGTGTAAGCTGCTGGGCTATGCATATCAAAATAATCCATCCTATCCCAGTGCACTGTGTTCTCCTTTTTCTCCTGTGTCTACTAAAAACCCTGTCAGTCATGTCTGTAATGTCCTGCAACCTAACTTCCCTCTCTTGCCTACCTCTTTCATCCCTGACTTTCTTCCCAAGAAAAAGAAAAAGGACACAAGATCCACCAAAAAAAAAAAATCCCATACATACACCTCTACTTTGTGTATGTGTGTGTGTGTGTGTGTGTGTGTGTGTGTGTGTGTGTGTGTGTGTGTGTGTGTGTGTGTGTGTGTGTGTGTGTGTGTGCATTACATAGATGAATTGGTTCAATCTGTCAGGTGACATGTAATTTTCACAGAATATGCTAGATTTCTTCCTCACCAAAGTTGGCACATAAATTATTTGTTTGACAAGAATTGAGAAATCTGGTCCTATCCCACTGACACCCTGTTCATTACTACATTACTCACCTAGTGTCCTACCTTTGGCTTGATCCCTATTTTCATTTCTGTCCTATCATGCCATTTCCCACCGTTAATTTGGTCAAACAGTACCTGAATACACCAGATACATAACCATAAATCCCTAATAAATACAAACATCTATTTCTGTTCTCATCCTTTGCACAAGGTTGGCATTGAGTTGCAGGACCTTGTCTTTCTGTGCCATAAAGAAAGAAAATCTTATGTATGAGCTAAGACTTTGCTGTCTGTCATGCAACTGAGAATGATATCATTGAATGTCAGTAAGCAATTCTGACAGAATTAATATTTCATTCTCCTGTTAACTGTGTATCCTTTCATTGTGCAAACTAAAATAATATTTGAGCCCATTCCAGTGTACTCAGAGTGGTGTTGTATGTCTCTGAGGGTGGGATGTTCCCTAGGATTCAATAAACTCCATGCAGGAATAGCACTATTCCTGCACAGAGTGGTTCATGTCCATATAGCACAGCAGTGTACCTTGCATATTCATGAAGGCGCGCTGCTGTTTAATCTACACTGACACAAACTGTGAAAGAGTGCAGGGGGTGTGTTCACATATTACATGGACATTGAACACATCCCCTGCACTCATAAAGTGCCGTCAGTACTTTCTAATATGATCTGGCATAATATTAGAGAATTACTCTAATATTATTCCAGTATTTCAGTGTCGGAAGACACTGAAATGAAATAAATGATCATTTCAGTGTCCACGGACACTAAAATTCACATGGCAGCAGGAAAGCAATGCAGGGTGTATGTGACAGGTCCTGTATTGTAAAAGTGCTGTATGACAACTACTCAACCTGCTAAAGCAGGAAATGTGTACAAAAGCACAAATAATGGGGGATAAATCCCTGAAAAGGGACAAATCATATATATTGCCCTCACAAACTTAGAACATTGATAGAAAACAGGTCATGCATTAGCATGAATTATCGAAGGATGGAAGTCTGAAAGCAAATGTATGCCAATATTCCCTGACAGCAGTCCATGTGGACAAAGGCACAAATAATATAGGGACGATGCAATAAAAATAGGGGCACTTTTGAAATATTGCCCTCACACACTTAGAAAGTTGACAGAAAATTGGATATGTATTAGCAGGAATCTCTGAAGGATAGAAGCCTGAAAGTTAAATGTATGCCATTATTTACTGATTGCAGTCCTCAATGACTTGTCAGAACACCACAATACTCACTATATAACATAATAATATAATAATAATATTATAAGTTTTATTTCTAGGCTAAAGAATGTTTAAGCGAAACTAAACTGGTGTGTGCGTTATGGCCTTCTACTTACCATAGCTTAAACATCCCATAGGAGATATATACAAATATACAGGTGAAATTTCCAAGCTGAGGTAGTGTAGTGTTTAGAGTTCTGGCTTTACAAGCAGGCATTCACAGTTTGTGTACCAAAACAAGCAAGTTGTTTTTATATGGGAAAGCAGTGTTAAAATTGTTTTTTTAAACTTAAATGTAGTAACTGTTTTTTGTCAACCAGAGTAGTGTAGCTGGTATACAATGCAAGTGTGAGTGCATATAACATGCCAAACCACCCATGTACATAAGTGTCCCATACAGTATAGTTACACCCCTTGCCAATGTAAGGAAAGCACATAGAGGGGTGGTCATGTAAAGTACATCATATACACTTAATAAATGAAGTCAGTCTTCTGATATATTTAAAAATGAAATGTGAGCAATGGCTATCAATGGTCAGCTATGCTTAGCAGGTGTAACCATTGTTAAGATGTGAATGCTAAGCAGCAGGTAGCTTAGGTAAGTGGACTTGCACACTGTTAAACACTGCTCATCAACTTTATCTTTAAGCAGTGTTAAAATTGGCTGGATTTGTGCACTGCTTAGTGGAGTTTAACCTTTTCAAAAATGTCCAATGACAGCAAAGGGTGGGAATATCGCACTATTTAAATGATGAAGGTGGTAATACAGCCATAATCTGTTATAGTCCATCTGTGCAGATACAATTGCTGGGGTAGGAGAGTGAGTGGGCTTTTGGGTACAACCCTGGAGCATTTGGGAGTCCACGGTCATGGTTGGACTCCTAGTTAAAAACCATGAGGAAAGAATGCTGCAGGGCCAGTACCAGGTCTCCCAATACAAAACAGAGTCCTGGGACCATCTTGTATGTGACCACACCAGTGCTACTGGCATCCCTAGGACTGGTGAACAGCTACGGTATCAGTATGCAGACCTAAAGCATAGGAAGAGAGCACTCTTTGACCAGTGGATCCAAGATGGGTGGGCCCAGAATGCTCCAGTAGTGTATAAGTATCACTATCAAGTAGTTTGTAGCAAATACTAGCCTGAGAATTTGATAGACAGATATGCATAATGTGTGTTTTTCTCCCCTACAGCTGCAGAAGAGAAGGCTGTGAACATTGAAGCCCATGGTGACAGACTGCTGAGGCTGCACCGACAGGCTGGTGAATACTGCTAGTAGGTATACTGTTACTGTGCAAAGTGAATAAATAAAAAAGTATGACTGACAAATATTGAAGTACAATAAAGACCCTTAAAAATAACTGTTATGTTTATTCTGGCATGTTATTGTAGACATATATAGAATGTATACAGGTTCTTCGCAGCAAATATGGCTGTGACAGCATACATTAACTGAGGTTCATCTTTGAACAAGCCATTGGGAGAAATCATAGATGGTGTAGCTGTAAAATGAGATATAATAAATTAAATGTGAAATATATACTGCACTAAGCTCTGAACCCTGAATAGTAATATGGAAAGTATCAATGTGTGTACCATGCAGCATTGCCTTGTGTTAGCCTTTGCTTTCCAGGTTGTAGTAATCCAAAGGAGTAATGGACAGTACAATAACTATCTGTCATGCATGCATCACAGGATTACAAGTTCAGACTGTCTAGCCAAGAGACTATTAGGAAGAAACCATTGAAACAAAAAAACAGCAGTTCCCCAGTAGATCAGTATGCTGTGAAATAGTTTAGTTGCTAATTTTGCACACCCAGACATGGTTCAAATCCA
>NC_056740.1:318865601-318958101 GCF_019279795.1 Protopterus annectens | reverse complement strand
AGAGTCACGGGCTTTATTGATTATTTTGAGGAAGGCGAGTAGGGCTGTGGAGGTACTATGCCCTGGTCTAAAGCCATGTTGTGTGGGGGTAAAAAGCTGGTTGTTGATCAGGTAGGGTAAGAGTTGTTGATGGAGACACTTTTCAAGTAGTTTGGAAATAGGGGACAGAATGGCGATAGGGTGAAAGTTTGGAATGTCAGTGTTATTGCCACCTTTATGGAAAGGGATGATAAAGGCCTTCTTTCAAAGCATTCTAGGATAGATCGATTTATTAGTATGGTGATAGGCAGGGCGATTATATCAGCAGCAAATTTTAAGAAGTAGGAGGGGACTTCATCAGGGGCATTGGATCCAGGTTTTCGTTTTTGTAAGAGTTTTTTTATGGTAGATGTTGAGATAGGATTAATGGCAAAAGGAGGGGGTTGGGGGCATGGGTTGCTAGGTGGGGATGGGTTGTTGGTGAAGGGAGTAGGGTGGGGAGGAATTACAGAGTAATTGGTGTAGGATTGTGCTAGTTTTTTGATATAGTCAATGAAGAAGGAGTTAAATTGGGTTGCTAAGTCTAAGTCAGATGCATCTGGGTTTAGGCAGGGGTTTTCTGTGTTATCGGTGTTTAGGAGAGAAGAAATTCCTTTCCCAAATAGTTTGGGATTGGTATTGTGGTTGGTATGGAGGGTAGAGAAGTATGCTTTGTGGTCAGAGGCAATACGTTTTTTGACTTTATTACGTAATGTTTTGTATTGAGTAAGGGTAATGGAGGTTTTATGTTTTTGGTATTGTGCCCAGGCTTTATCATGAAGTCTCACTGGGGTATAATAAAGTGTTGGAGAGTTTTGTGGATTTAAAAGTGGTAAAGTCAGGTTTGGTGTTTGCAGAGTTAGATAGGAGTCGATAGGGGAATAGCAAAGTAGTATTCTGGGGGTAGAGGTAGTGAGATATAAAGACAGAGGAGTATGAGTCTATAATAGAAAAAGGTGTGGTAGTGTGAAATGGAGGGGAGTGGTTTCCTAATGTAGGTTGGGTGAGACAGAATAAGACAGTGATGTTGTTAGAAGTGTTATTTGAGTGAATAGTGGTAGGGGCTTCGGTGTCATGGTATGGGTTTTTAGTGGTTATAGTTGGTGAAATTGAGATGGTATAATTGGATTGTAGTTAGATGAAGTGGTTTAGTTAGATTGTTAGCTAATTTACAGAATGGTCAGATTTTGTTATTGAATTATGAGTGGTAGGTTATTGTTCGGATATATTGTGGTATGGGTAATTTTAGGAGGAATGATGGGTAATCTGGCTTGGGTAGTTGAAAATGAGGGAGTGGCTAGCTAAGTATAAATGTAAAGGTGCTGGGGGTAGTTGGGAAATGGGGGTAGGGTAGGGTGAGTGGAGTGAGCGCATAGGGCGAACGGAGCGGGCAGTGCCAAGGAGATAAATGTAATAGAAGAAAGACAATCAGTGGAGTGGAAGGTAATTTCCAAGGATGGTATGTGAGGGGGTAATGGACTAGATGAGTGTGGTATAGGTGAAGGATTAGAGTAGTTCAGGGAGAATAAGGCTTGGACACAGTGGAAATTAGGACCTGGAATTAGCTGAGAAAAGCTCTATAGAGTTTACTAGGAAAAAGAGAGAAAAAATAATGTTAATAATAGGGAGTTGCTGCCTTCTAGTGACCACGTCCTGTAATTACAACAGTGGTAGCCACAATGGGAGCCCTTGAAACTGATGGTAGAAAAAAAGAAAGACAACTGAAGTAGATGGGGGCAGAGTTAAGAGGCAAGGGTAAGAGCAAAGCTTGGGGAATGTAACGTAAGAGGGGTATGGCTGCTGGCTGTCCTGGCAGGGAGCGTGCTCTAATCTCTTACTAGTAATTAAACAACAATTTATAATTATAGAAGGCAACCTCAATTACACGTACTTTCTTGCTTGCTTGAAGTATTACAGAACAGGTAGTAAGTTTGGTTCTTTTCTTGTGCTTGGGTAAAGGTAGCAGAGTAGGAGCAGGTTAGAGTTCTTTGGTTAGTTCTTGGGTGTCCACGAGGGCATGAGCCCTGAAGAGGATTTAATATAGCTGAGGGTGATACAGGGATAAGAAAAGGATTTGAATGGGGAGTATGGACATTTAGCATAAAAACAAAATCAATAGGTAGTAACTTGTGAGTCAAATTAGCACTAATAAGAACAAGGTTAACAGCTATGGAGTAAACTGTGATACCAAACAGTGGGAAAAAAAAAAAACAAAACGGCTTCTTATCCTATATAAACCAACACTAGCTTGACTAAGTTTGTAACAGTTATGCGAGAGTAAAGTGCTAGTTTGCAAAATTTCTTCTTGGCTCAACATATAACAACAACAAAAAAGAAAAATCATTGCAAATGGGTAGAATCATATAATTAGCTAGAAAACACTGACATGAGTAATCTCTCATTGTCCCCGGTGTGTGTAGGTCTTAAGGCTAGCTTGAACATTGATTTTCTACATATATCTGCATAGGTTAGCCTTTAAAGATATGTAACAGCTAATATAATTTAAGCTAGGTGAGTATCCCCATATGAGAGAGCTGAGTTACACTATATGACTCGTTCTGTGCTCCTGCATGAGGTAAACATGTGAACTGACGAACAGTGGCAAAAGTATATGTTCAAATACTAAATACAATATGCTAACTCTGGTTAGAGCAAACGAACCAAGAGTAGCAACAGTAAATGTTCAAATGCTACATACAGTACGCTAGCACTGGTTTGCGATTTACTACTCAGCAACAAGGTCCAGACTCACATTAAGGATGGAGGAAACGAGCATACATTATTCTTTCAGATCTTAGTGTTCCTTTTATCTTCTCTTTGAAGATGTGTAATGCAGACAACAAGTATAGTGGGTGCTAGTGCTATACTGGGAGACATTGAGAGACACCGATTCATTTGTTCAGCGCTCCTGCATGAGGAAAATGCGTGAACGAACCAAAACTAGCAGCACTAGGTGTTGTAATGTATTTTACGGTACACTAACTTTGGCAAGCCTTTTACTATACAAGAACAAGGATTTTACAGTACGCTAACACTGGTAAGCTTTACTATACAAGAACAATGACCTGGCTTAACATTTATCCTGCTAGCAGGCAATAAAGACACATGATTGCATATGCAATATTGATAAGCAGATACTTGAATCAAATACAATAAACAGTAGAACACAGCTGAAAAAGAAGATTCAAAAACTTACTATAGACGCTAGAGCCAGGGGCATGCAGCAGCCAAGAGCAGGACTGGGGATTTAAAGATGGTAACCCAAGGGACTAGATGCTTATAATTGTTTGGAAGCAGGAAGTTAAGTGGTGGGGGGAGGAGTAGGGTAGGTGCATGCAGGTATAGACCGGAAAGGCAGACACTGGGAGGTAATGGGGGTGGCAATTAGTTTTGTTCAGTACTGGCAATGTGGAGGTGAGAGGGAGGAGAATTTCAGTATGGAGTGTGAGGGTATTGGGTGATTGGAAAAGAGAAGCCAAATTTGAGGGAAAGAGCAAGAAGCCATAGGGGAAAAATTAAAGCGGCATATACAGAAAGATAGGGAAGGGGGGTGAGAGCCAAGGAGATAAAGGAAATAGAAGAAAGGCAATCAGTGGAGTGGAAGGCAATTTCCAAGGATGGTATGTGAGGGGATAATGGACTAGATGAGTGTGGTATAGGTGAAGGATTAGAGTAGTTCAGGGAGAATGAGGCTTGGATACAGTGGAAATTAGGACCTGGAATTAGCTGAGAAAAGCTCAATAAAGTTTACTAGGAAAAAGAGAGAAAAAATGTTAATAATGGGGAGATGCTGCCATCTAGTGACCATGTTATGTAATTACAAAAGTGGTAGCCATGATGGGAGCCCTTGAAACTGATGGTAGAAAAAAAGAAAGACAACTGAAGTAGATGGGGCAGAGTTAAGAGGCAAGGGTAAGAGCAAGGCTTGGGGAATGTAACGTAAGAGGGATATGGCTGCTGGCTGTCCTGGTAGGGAACGTGCTCTAATCTTTTACTAGTAATTAAACAACAATTTATAATTGTAGAAGGTGGCCTCAATTGCACGTACTTTCTTGCTTGCTTGAAGTATTACAGAACAGGGAGTAAGTTTGGTTCTTCTCTTGCGCTAGGGGAAAGGTAGCAGAGTAGGAGCAGGTTAGAGTTCTTTGGTTAACTCTTGGGTGTGCACGACGGCACGAGCCCTAAAGAGAATTTAATATAGTATAGACAGTAGAACCAGGGACATGCAGCAGCCAAGAGCAGGACTTGGGATTCATATATATATATATATATATATATATATATATATATATATATATATATATATATATATATATATATATATATATATATATATGTATGTAAGCACATATGTATGTGTGTATATATATATATATATATATATATATATATATATATATATATATATATATAAATATATATATATATATATATATATATATATATATATATCTATAGCTCAGAACCATACCTCTCAACCTCTTAGTGCAAGAAATCTGGCCAAAGGCTGTCAAAATGGGGGAAAATGGGCCAGAAACTTGGGACATATTTTAAATATTGCTCTTATAAATGTTGAATGTTGTCAGAGTGACATGGATTGTTGCAGCATGCATGTGCTGAAGGATGTGAGTTCTGAAAGTGAAAGATATGTCATCATTTACTAGCAGAATTCCTCAGATCATCACAGTGATTCACCAGGGAAATAAAAATAATGAATATGTGGAACAGACCAGAAATATGAGCAATAAACCTGGACATTCTGAAACAATCTGGCCAGTTGAGAGGTAGGCTCAGAACCCCTTAGTGCAACAAATCTGGACCAAGCCTGACAAAGTGGGTGGAGAAAGTCATGAAAATAGGGACATATCTGAAATACTGGAGTAGATAAGCTGACACAGTTGCTGCAGTAACACCCTCCTGTCTGTCCTAACATATATTGACTGAAATAGTACAAGTCCAACACTCAGTTACTTCTCACTTGTTAGTGACTTAAATCATCACATCATTCTACTGATGTGTCAGAAATGCACAACACTTATGGGGACCAGGCAACAGTACATCCTACAAATATCTTGGACATAACATCACATTAGGGAAACTACACTCAGCTGCTAAGCATGTCACCAAGCACTGGCCAAAGTACACTCAGACTGACACAACACTAACCCAAATCCGCTATAGGGAATTGCACATGTATTTGCAAATATATCACGCACTACAGGGATGTAACAGCACTGAAAAACAGACACCAGTGTGAAAGTAAATACCCACATACAATTCAACCACAGCCACAGTGACATACTAGTCAGCCAAATGAACAGTAGAGCATAAGGACTGTGTGAAGCAAAACATCTCATCATGTTTGCCACTCACACACTACCCCTACATATACTTGCCCAATTCACAGTGTAGTATGATGCCTGACCATGGTATGGGACATGTCTAAGTCTGCCCCTACAAACATATACAGCTGATAGACCACCAGAAACTGGAGCAGCATGCACAGTCAGATAGAAAAGGAGCCATAACACATACATCTACCCCTCTCCCTACAAAGAACAAATAACATTTACACACTACACTGCTACACAATCCTGACAGTATGTCAACAATTGCCAGAAATACACAGACCTCTCAACTGTTTAGAGTCCCGCAGAATGTTTAGGCTTTGTCCTCAAAAATAAGGGCTCTTACACATAACATGTCTGGCATTCCGATACATCACTGGGATGGTATCATGAATGAAGGCACTAAATAACGATATACCCTAACTATCAACCTCTTACTGCATGACATCTGGACAAAGCCTGACATACTTGGGGGACAGTGGCCCAAAAACAGGGGCATATGTGAAGTATTGCTGGTATAAACTGAGACAGTTGCTGGTGAAGCAGGATTTGTTGTAATGCATCTTTTCTTAGGAATATGAAGTCAGAAACACAAATGGATGATACCATTTACTGACTGCAATCCCCACAGTATGCTACTGATTTTCCAAAGACAAAAAATGTCTGAGGAACACACCAAATATGAGAGTCCAAAATCTGGCCATGCTGCGGATAGCTCTACAGTTGAGAGTTATGTTAACCACATAAAACTGTCAGACTTATAATCATGCCGAAAAGTCATGTCCACATAAACCCTGTTAAACTACCATTAATTCAACTGTATAACAACAATACTTACATTCTGTCCCTATATCTGGAACATTCTCCCCATTTGTTGGGCTGTCTCCACAGTTTTCATTGTAAGAGGTATTTCCAACTACCCTCTGTGATGCTGTTGTTCACACACCTCCATGAAGTTCTCCTCACAGGCAAGGAACAGGGCCAATGCCCACATGAAGTGCTCAATTATAGGAGTGTGTTGCCATGCCATTGGCTATAGGAATAGCAACACAGCTGTTCTGCATGCAATTAGCAAGTGGGGGACACCAATTGGTGCACAGGCCATCAGCTGCTCATGAGCATTACCTACAAAAGGCAAGCTGCTGCCTATGCAAAACAGATGTATATCCTACATCTCAGAGAGAGAGAAAGAGTGAGACAGAGACTGATAGACAGACAAACCAACCAACCAATCAACACATATTGGAATGAAACCAACCATACTTGGAAAAAAGGTATGTCAAACAAGTAAGCATGTAATGGAATGCAATAGTGGGTATGCAATAATGGGAAATAGGAAGTTCAACAAATATGTCTCAACAAGACTTGCTGTACTGATATATTGCTGATCAGAACCTATGGCCATAGAATCTGGGTCTGTCTGCAGTGACATAGATCACAGCTCAGGCCCCTGAGTCACCCCCGGAAAGGATGGCTCACATATGACAACTACAGGAGTGTCTGTTGCTGCTAGGCCAGCTACCGGGATGTTGTAGATATCTATATGTTAACTGTGAATACAACTACGATATACATGTTTGTCTCAGAAATATGAGAGACCTATACAGGGTATTTGCATAGTAAACTACTGTTGCAGATGTATGTGTTGAACTGCATGTGATACACTGAGCTCATACCATTCAACTGTCCAGTGTTATGCACACTGACCATATGTGTGACTCATATTTGTAGTCATTTACTGATAGAGTTGTGTTATGTCTGGCAAATCATTGGCAACCTATGAATACTGACATTACAACATCTCCATGTCTTTCTTTTGGCTGTTCTCGTTAGAGGTCATCACAGTGAAACATCTATCTCCATTTCTTCCTGTCCTCTGCATCTTGCTCTGTCACACAAACCACATGCATGTCCTCTATCACCAGATCCATACACCTTATCATAGGCCTTCCTCTAGTCCTCTTACCTGGCAGCTTCATCCTTTCCATCCTTTCCCCAATATACTCAGCATCCCTCCTCAGCACATGTCCAAACCAACATAATCCCGCTACTCTCTGGCTTTGTCTCCAAACTGTCCAACCTGGGCTGACCCCTCTAACATACATATTCCTAATCCTTTAAAAACCATTTATATACTACCAACTCTACTCACTTAAACAATTAATTAATTAAACATTTAAAAACTCATATACCATTTATAAAGTAACATACATCAAATTTACATCACACTTTTCCAACAACAGTCCGTATTCAAGGCCCTTGGAATCAATGTATCATACTTTAAAATAAAAATTGTTTCTTTCCGTAAAAGCATCAACTTATACATTTCTTTATCCAAATGTTGCATATTAATTTGTTCCAAAACAGTGGCTTTATTCTAGTGGGATGAAACCCTGTGGCAGAAGCAGTGGTTGTCCTTATATTACTAATTCCTTTTTGTATATTAATAATATTAGTTTTTAAAATGAATGGAATATTTAATTGTAGGACAGAGGGTGTCATATATGCCATCAAATGTAGTTGTAATAAGTTCTATATAGGTCAAACGAAAAGGATGTTTAAAACAAGATTGTTGGAACATTTGAAAGATATTAGAGTAAATAAAATGGAGAGCACTTTGGCTCTTTATTTTAACAAATGCCATGATGGGAATGTAGAGGGTTTGAAAGCCACTGTTTTGGAACAAATTAATATGCAACATTTGGATAAAGAAATGTATAAGTTGATGCTTTTATGACAAATTATTTTTTAAAGATTATGTAAAGTTTTATTTTAGATATATAGACGATCTGATTTTTTTGTGTGAAGGTGGCAATCATTTAGTACAAAATTTCGTGGAAGATATTCAAACCAATAGATTCAATATAACTTTTGATGGCTTGCAGCTTGGCCATCAAGTTTCCTTTCTGGATATCACTTTATGTGGAACAATAGGAAAACACATTAGTACTAGCATACATAGAAAGTCTGGGGTAGTAAATGAGTTTTTGATGGGAAATAGCTGTCATCCCAAACATACTACAGAATCTTTGCCTTTTGGAGAGTTTTTGAGAATTTCCAGACTGTGTAAGGGAGAACACGTTTTTAATAATGAATTAGAACAAACAAAGTTAATGTTTAAAAGTAGAAAATTTGACACAAATGTGATAGATAAAAGTGTTCAAAAAGTACTTAATAATAGATATAATAGAAATAGTAAAAATAATGTAAGTCGAAAAGGTGGTGGTGACCAAGAGGAGAATTTGTTTGTAGTTTCTAAATATAATATTTTAAGTGATAATATTAAACATTGTATTCTTCATTTTTGGGAATTTCTTAAAAATTTTATAGAACTTGATGGTTTTACAAATAAAAAAAATATTTTTTCATATAAGAGAGGAAGGAATATTAAAGATTTGGTGGTACACACTAAGTTTCAGATACCTGATATTAAATTAAGTCAGCAAATTTATTCTAGTGGGACAAAACCCTGTGGCAGATGCAGTGGTTGTCCTTATATTACTAATTCCTTTTTGTATATTAATAATATTAGTTTTAAAACAAATGGAATATTTAATTGTAGGACAGAGGGTGTTTTATATGCCATCAAATGTAGTTGTAATAAGTTCTATATAGGGCAAACGAAAAGGATGTTTAAAACAGGATTGTTGGAACATTTGAGAGATATTAGAGTAAATAAAATGGAGAGCCCTTTGGCTCTTCATTTTAATAAATGCCATGATGGGAATGTAGAGGGTTTGAAAGCCACTGCTTTGGAACAAATTAATATGCAGCATTTGGATAAAGAAATGTATAAGTTGATGCTTTTACGGAAATAAACAATTTTTATTTTAAAGTATGATACATTGATTCCAAGGGGCTTGAATATGGACTGTTGTTGGAAAAGTGTGATGTAAATTTGATGTATGTTACTTTATAAATGGTATATGAGTTTTTAAATGTTTAATTAATTAATTGTTTAATTGTTTAAGTGAGTAGAGTTGGTAGTATATAAATGGTTTTTAAAGTTTTGTATGTTACTCCTTGAAGGCTTACTGTTTCCGAGGCGCTAGAGGAATACATTTCTTTTTTCAGTGACTGTTGCTGTGTGGTTTGTTTTTGTGGTGAAGCAATTTCCTGGTTGGTGTTGATATTCCTAATCCTGTCCACCCTCATCACACAAAGTGCAAATCTTAACATCTTTAACTCTGCCATGTCCAGCTCTGACTCCTGCCTTTTTGTCAATGCCACTGTCTCCAAACCATATAATATAGCTGGTCTCACTACCCTCTTGTAGACCTTTCCTCTCACTCTTAAAGGTACTTATCTGTCATAAATCACTCCTGACACTCTTCTACACCCTCCCCATCCTGCCTGTACTCTCTTCTTCACCTCTCCCCCACACTCATCATTACTCTGAACTGTTGATCCCAAATATTTACACCCATCCACCTTTGCAAACACTAATCCCTGCATCCTCACCAATCCTCTATCCTCCCTCCCACTCACACACATATATTCTGTCTTAGTCCTGCTGACCTTCATTTATCTCCTCTCTAGAGCATATATCCACTTCTCCAGGGTCTCCTGAACCTGTTACCCACTCTCACTGCTGATCACAATATCATCTGCAAACAGCACAGTCTAGGGGGACTCCTGTCTGATCATGTCTGTCAATCTGTCCATCACCACTGCAAATAAGAAAGGGCTCATAGCTGATCCCTTATGTACTCCCACCTCCATCTTAAACACACCTATCACTCTCAATGCAAAACTCACTGCTATCACACTACCCTTGCACATATCCTTTAGCACTCTTACATATTCGTCCACCACTCCTGACCATCTCATACAATACCACAACTCCTCTCTAGGTACCCTGTCATATTCTTTCTTTAAGTCCACAATGACACAACACAACTCCTTCTAACATTCTCTGTAGTTCTCCATCAATGCTCTCAGAGCAAACATCACATATGTAGTGCTCTTTCCTGGCATGAAACCATACTGCAGATCACTAATCCTCACCTACCAGCTTCCAGTACTCTTTCCCATAACTTCATGCTGTGACTGATCAGTGTTATCCATCTGTAGTTACTACAGCTCTGCACATCACCCTTATTCTCATGATTGGTAGCCAAACACTTTTTTCTCCACTCCTCACACATCCTCTCACTTTCCAAGATTTCATTAAGCAATCTGGTTAAAAACACCACTGCCATTTCTCCTAAACACCTCCATGCTTCCACAGGTATGTCATCTGGACCAACAGCCTTTCCATTCTTAATCCTCTTCATAGCTATCCTTACTTCTTCCTTGCTAATCCATTGCAATTCCTGATTCACCATACCCACATCATCCAACTTTCTCTCTCTCTCTCTCTCTCTCTCTCATTCTCTTAATTCAGCAGCCCCTCAAAGTACTCTTTCCATCTGTTCAACACCTTCTCTTTGCTTGTGAGTATGGTTGATTTATGAGAGCGAATGCAGCCCCTATCATTTTGTTGCTTTTGTTAAGTGAAATTTCCCAATTTGTGTACACTGGTGGTGTAGAGTTTGTGGGAAAACCAGAGGTAAAGCTGTTTGCATAGTTTATAGTAGTGTGCTGGGCTGCTGCCTGTGTAATTGGCTGATTCTGATACATTTCACCTGCCAGCTATTCTAGTTCTCCTTGATTACCTTCCTACTACTGTTTTCCCTTCCCATTGCCTTCCTATTTAAGCCCAGGGGTGCGCCGTGCAAACACAGTGCTCAGATGTGAACGGAGCTGCTATTTCCTGGTTTACTTTTTTTTTGTTTAAACCCTGGTGTATGGCATACACACCCATTTAGGCAATGTAAAGAGTGCTAGGCAGCTCCAGACACACCCCCTTCCTTTGCTCTGCTAAGCTAAGGGCAAACCTGAGCCACAGAGCTCCAATAAGCTTACAGTATACCTAACACACCGTCTATGATGTCAGCTAACTCTTAGGCTTGCACCATGGTTTTCCTGCACCTATAACGTTGGGTGCTGGCTAGCCATGAGGGGAAATCTGTGATTCAGTATCATTCCCCTCATTTGCATAGGATTGACTGCTAATGCCTAGTTACAAGTCCTACACTGAGCCTTCCCTTAGCAATCACTATTCACTGGCCTTGTTGTCTTCTGCCTGCCATTAACTATAATGGCAAAATTGTGATTTTGCAGAAAAAGCTTTTTTAAGGGTTTTACTTTTATTTTCCGTCCGACCCCATTTGCGCCACTGCCCTACACTTAAACGGCCGAAATCGGCCCCCAAAAAAATAAGAGTTTTTTTTTATTTTAATTTGCAACTGTTTTCCATGCCAATGGCAATATATCTGGCCACTGGCTTGCTTTCCACATGACATACACCCTTTATTTGGAGCTGTCATGGCTCCGTTTTGTAGTTTGCAGAAATGTACTCGGTTACTAACCGAGTACATTTCTGCAGGTTACACTAAACCTGCACGGATGGCTGCCAGCTTCCTGGATCACTAATTCACCTCATTTGCATAGTTTTCACCCATAAATGGGGTAATTAGCATACAGAAGCTGTGTCCATGCAATAATAGTGCAGGAGTGTTCGTGTACATCCCAGGAGGTTGTTCCTGGATCTCTCGGTGGCCATATTGCCTCCAGCAGCTTTTGCACTATTCCTGCATGCCATGCAGAGCTTGCTGAATCCTGGGTTATATGTGACAAAAATCTCCCGTATTCTCCACATGTCTGGCCTATTGAGTAGGTTTGTATATGGAAGCCTTCTCACAACATCCAGGTTTGGTGAATTTCTCAAGAAAAATACATCAGGTCTCCCAAAAGCATGTGGGGAAATGTGTTATGGTGTAATGAGACCAAGGTTGCACTATTTGGCCACAATACCAAAAGGTTTGCTTAGCACAATAACAACACTGTGCGTCACCAAAAGAACACCACCCCCATGGTGAAGCTTGGTGATGGCAGTGTCCTGCTTTGGGGTTGCTGTTCATAAGCTGGAAGTAGTCCTTTAGTCAAGGTGGAGGGGATTAGGAAAAGTTCAAAATACCAATCCCTTTTGGCCCAATATCTTCATGTGTTTACTGAAAAGCTGTGGATGAAGAGAACTTACACCTTTCCACACACCAATGACCTATACCATACATCAAAATCCAAAAAAGAACGTGTTCACCTGAAGACAATAAATGTTTTGGAATGGCCCAACCACAGTCCACACATACAGTCAATAGAAAATGTGTGAGGTGCCCTGAAGAGGCCGGTGCAGAAAAGATGCTCTTGCAATCTGGCAGAATTGGAGGGCTTCTGCAAGGGAGAGTATACAAATATTGCTAAGTAGAGATGTTCCATGCTGGTACACACCTTCACAAGAGGACTGACTGCTGGTATGAAATCAAAAGGTGCTATAACAAAGTATTACTCTCAAGGTGTGCACAGTCATGCAACCAGCCTATTGTACATATTTCATCTTCTACATGTTTCCCCTAACCAATGTGTTTGTTCTTCAATTGGATTGCACAAGTTATAGGTCACATTAAAGGTCAGAAATGTTATCACATGATTTCTGTGGTCTTATTTTATATATCAAAAAAAACTGGCATGTTAACGGGAGTGTCTACAATTATAATATCCACTGTAAGATTAGAAGGTTGTTAGTGTAACCGGTTCTGTTGTAACGTACATGTACTGCAGGTTTTGAAGTGTGAAACTCAAAATATGTCATTAATCAGTGACACCAGTCCTCATATCATCCCAGTAATGTGTCAGACACACACACAGGATTTATGACGAATGGGACAGAAGTATGAGCCACACATATAGACATTTAGCACACTCTGCACAGTTGAGAGGCATGTTCTGTATGAACTGCCACTGTGCTACACAGGTGAACAGCAATTATGTGTACATGGGTGCAGTGTGTGCTACTTGAAGGCCCATCACCTACTAACACTACTCACATATCACAGAGGTGTATATAAGTAGTAAGATTAAGTGGAAAGGGCTGCATGATGCTGAGGGCCTGTCCAGGGTGCATATGTAGTGGTCTGACTGCATTGTGAATGTCACCAGTTGGCTATTGTGAGGTCTGTGTGATGCCTATCTGCCACCTCACCTGTATGTGTGCGCATGTGTGCATGTATAGCAGCAAACAGTACAGTGCAGGTATTAATTTACACATATGTTGTCTTTCCCTAACAGGTAGTCATGGCGGTCATGGTCCCTCCTGCTCAGAATCTGATGTCAGTGTCTCTACAGACTCTGACAATAATGATGGTCATAATCAGGCACAGGTGGTGTTGTCAGATGCTGAATCTATGCCATCGGTTGGCATCCCACAGTCATCCACAATGTCCATGCACACAGTCACAATGCCCACACATCCCCATCCCCAGCAGCCACAGATGATGGACAGTTGGCAGGTGGTTGCATGGAACAGGCTAGTGTGGTGACTATGGCAGGTGTGAGTGTAGACACTGGCCATAGCCACAGTGCAGGCAAGGCCCCACACAGGCAGATGGACAGGGTTGTTCACAGGAGGACTGCTGCTCATCAAGCTGCTGTCACAAGTTCCGCCTCAGGTGTCACCAGACACATATTTTGGGCTGTCATCGATGCACAGGCATGTAGTCAATGCAACACCAGACAAATACTGAGGGTGTTGGATGCAACTCTTCCTGATTTATGTGGCAACATACGTGACCTTTTTGAGGCCAAACACCAAAATACTGAGGTCATGAATAGATGGCGGGGTGAGACCTTGGCAATCCTTGACTGTGGCATGTCTGTGCTAGAGTGTATGGTGGGAGATGGGCATTGGCCATGTGAACAAGGTCATCACCAACATCAGCTGAGAGAGTCTACTGGGCTGTGCACCTTCACACTCCCATAAAGGCAGTGGCACCAGCACTACCGAAGGGGCTTGCTGTCCACATCACAACAGAGCAGGCCATTAGCACTTGGTCCTGGCTGGTCTTGTCAGGGACACAGATCCAGCAAACAGCAGTCACCATTGTGCAGCAATACTGTATCTGGCCTTGGGCCTGGTGTTGCCAGTGGGGCCCCTGGTAGGACCAGTTCACATGTCCGTGGCCAGAGATGATGAACTGGACACCCTGCCATGTACAGTCCACAGCTGTCCAACATATCCCTGTGTAGGGCAGCCACATGGCACGACTGTGTGCATACACACACACACACACACACACACACACACACACACACACACACACACACACACACACGCACACACACACACACACACACACACACACACACACACACACACACACACACTCACACACACACACACACACACACACACACACACACACACACACACACACACACACACACACACACACACACACATCTGTATCACAGGCAGGTCACTTCCAGACCCACTAAGTACATCTGCACAGCTCATCTATAGGATACCCATCCAAACTCAAACACATTGATGTCAACCGTATTGCCCAGCCTAGGCCTCTGGCAAACCCACACCACACCCTGTGCATATGATGATACATGTGCCATATCCCTGTAATTCATACCATCGATACAGGGACAGGCTAATATGGGTCTGATGCACAGGGTGCTTATAATACAATGTAGCTATGTAATACTGTGCAAGGTGCTCTCTGAATTAGTCATGGGTACACATAGGTTTATAGGTTCATAGTTAGGTACTAGGCTATTGGCCCTAGGGCCTCTATAAGCCTAGCCAAACGGTACCCTGGATTTTGCCACCCAAGAAAATTATTTTCTGTGCCCCTGTCAAGCAGAGCCACAGAAGTGATCCCCAGGGTGAATTTCCTATCTCCCATCCAATCATCAAGATTTTTCTTGAAGAGAGTTAATGAGGAGCTTTGTTTGATATAAATAGATAGTTTGTTCCAGAGTATGGGAAGTCTCTGGGAAAGGAATCTATCCCTCCAGCATGTTCTGTTTATTGTGGTGACAAGGTTTAGGTCCCTAGAGCGTGTAGCTCAGAGGGATTGGGATTTCTTTATGTGGAGCATGTCCAACAGCTTTGGGTTTGACATAGCTTTGTATTATAGGCAGAGATTGCCTCTGAGTAGGCGATATGTGACAGAGTAAAGCTGGTGTTTTTTGAGATGGTCTGCGTAGGGCATCTGTTTGAGGCCAGTAATCCTCTTTGTGAGGTATTACTGTGGCCTTTCCAGTTGTTGTATATGTCTTGTGAGGTACATACCAAAAGGGGCATTGTACTCTATAATGGGTCTAATGAGTGATGAATAGAGGGGAACAATGACCTCTTTTTTTCCTGGATGAGAAACCTTTTGTGATGAGGTGTGCCATGTAGAAGGATTTCCTGACTACTGTGGTGATGTGATTATCAAAGGAGAGACTACTGTCCACCTGTGTCCCAAGGTCTCTTATCACACTTTCGGTGTTAAGTAGACTACCGCCTATGTGATAGTTCATGGGTATAGAGTTTTTACCAAAAGGGATGACAGTGCACTTTTTGGCATTGAGCTTGAGGCCATGGCTTTGACACCAGGAATCTGTCTCAGTGAGGCCCTTTTGTAGGATGTCCACATCATTAGTAGTTTTGATTATGGCACCTAGTTTGCAGTCATCTGTGAACTTTGTTAGCAAAAGACCTTCTGTGTTAGCCTGTACTTCAGAGAAGTAGATACCAAACAGGAGAGGACCTAAGACTGAGCCCTGTAGTACTCCACTTGTCACTGGTCTGAAGTTGGATTTAGAGTCGGCAACTTTCACAGTGTGGGTTCTGTCAGTGAGCCAGTTGGCAACCCATCTTGTGACATAGGGATTTATACCTAGTTTAGTGAGTTTATCCATAATCCCAGAGTGGGGAATTGTGTTGAAAGCCTTGGCAAGATCTAGATAGGCTGTGTGAACCACCTTACCCTCCTCTATGGCTTTGATGACCACTTCAAAGAAGTCTATCATGTTTAGGAGACATGATTTGCCTTTTAAAAACCCAAACTGGGTAGGGTCCAGAGTTTGGAGATTACCAATGTCATTGTTTATTAGTTCCATAAAGGTGTATGTATCTTATTAGCCATGATGCATTATTGCTATTAGTAAAACAAACTGAATGTAGTCTGACATGCTGTATTCTCTTTGTGTTCCACGTGTCTGTGTGTCTGCAGGCTGTGGCCCTGCAGACATTACCAACATGGAGTATGGCAGAATGGAGATACACCAACCATTTCATAGCCAAGGTACAGCTTTATATGTGCATTTACCAGTTGTGTATGCATGCAACAGTGTGTGATGGACACTGTTGTCAGACAGTGTGACCTTACATACATTCCCCTTGTCAAAGACAGGTAGCCTTCAGACATGTTACTCCAGTGTTGTGTAGTACCACAGGCTCATTCATATGGAACAGGTTACTGGAGTACTGTCAGTAGGTCCCTCACAAGCTTAGTCCTTAGATTGACCACAACAGATTCACATGTCAGCACCTGTTGCCCCTGCCATTTCTTTCCCATACACTCAACCATGATGCAGTTGGTGAGGGCATGCATGGTACTGTGTATGGCAGCTTTGTGGTATGTATTCCTGCGTTCACAGGGTGGAACAGGGAGACAAAATGTTATATCCTTTGCATACACACAATAAAGACTGACACAGGGATGTGTATACCATAACCCAAACACAGTTGGCAATAGACAGATTCGTAAACCTACATATCCACTTTAATGTACTACAGTGCTGCATACACATGACATGCCCCACATAGATTATATGCATGGGACATAACCCACTACCTCTTACAACCTGTAATATTGTGAATGCCTTCATGGATGGTGAGATAACCCACCAGAAATAGCAACTGGAGTCATCTATTGCTCCTACAAGCCTGGACAAGTAATAGGGTAACAGATGGTGTATCAGCATGATGTTTCAATCAGGTATGATGTCTGATGCTGACGTGTGTTAGTACACTAACTGTGACCTATTTAGCAACAATATCTTACACATGGCCATTGTTAGGGGACAAAGACCACATATAGGTTACAAACATCCAGATATTCTGTAGACATCTGTACAGATGACTGGTATGGCATGTACAATGGTTTAACATGCTGCATGTGAGTCAGATGCCATTAACAATCTATATAAAGTAATGTCATTGGGAGGTGGTAAATAGGTGTGGGTGGTACACACATCAAAAATGGTATAAACCACACAGGATATGATTCTCACCCAAACACTGTTGCCAGTATTGAAATTAGAACCCATACCTATCTAGTTATTTCTACTATAGTGTTATGCAGTTATAAAAGAAAACATAGAGCTGATATGATTGCACTTTGCCCCAAGGTATTTCTAAGGTGAATGACATCAGCAGGCCTTATAAAGTAGGGTGATGGGAAGTGTCCAGGGTGCTACACAACTCAAAATGGTATAAACCACACACAATATGATTCTCTACCGAAACACACACACACACACACACACACACACACACACACACACACACACACACACTTACTTGCCAGTATTAAGATTAGAACCCCTGCCAGTCTACACTACAGAGCTTACTGGGCTGACAACTGGCCAAAGGTGCTGATAAGGGGCATGACATCAGCAGGACTGATAAAGTAAGGCACTGGGTAGGGAACATATCAAAAGACTTCTTACACACATACACACTTATACACCCACACACACATTTGCTGGATCTGAGAGTAGAACCCCTGACTATCTAGTGATTTTTACTATAGTTTTATACAGTTATTTCACACACTACAGAGTGTACTGGGCTGACAACTGGCCAAAGGTGCTGATAAGGGGAATTACATCAGCAGGACTGATAAAGTAGGGCACTGGATGGAAAACTTATCAAAATACTTCTTCTTAAAAACATACACACACACTTATACACCCACACACACATTTGCTGGATCTGAGATTAGAACCCCTGCCTATCTAGTGATTTGTATTATAGTGTTACACAGTTATCAAAGTTGCTATGGAGCTTACTCGGCTGGCAACTGGCCAAAGGTGCTGATAAGGGGAATGGCATCAGCAGGACTGATAAAAGTAGGGTACTGGGTGGATAATTTATCAAAATACTTCTTCTTAAAAACATACACACTTATACACCCACACACACATTTGCCAGATCTGAGAGTAGAACCCCTGCCTATCTAGTGATTTGTACTACAGTGTTACACAGTTATCAAACATGCTACAGAGCTTACTGGGCTGACAACTGGCCAAGGGTGCTGATAAGGGGAATGGCATCAGGAGGATTGATAAAGTGGGGCACTGGGAAGTGTTGTGGGTGGGAATGGCCTAAAACTGTTTCACCTACAAACACACACTCACACACACACACACACACACACACACACACACACACACACACACACACACACACACACACACACACACACACACACACACACACTTGCCAGTATTGAGATTAGACCCCCTTACATATCTAGTTATTTGTACTATAGTGTTAAGCAGTTTTTGCATGCACTACAGAGCTTATAGGGGTGATAGGTGTCTAATGGTACTTCTAAGGTGAATGACAGCAGCAGATCTTGTGGAATATGGCAATGTGAAGTGTACTGAGTGTGAATAGTCTCCTAATACTTAGACCTATGGACACACACACACATACACAGGCAAGTGATGTGATATTATAAACCCAACCTCAGTACTATTACACAATGGGGCTCAACTTTTATGCTGGCACGTGAAACTGTTTACAACAGGTATGCCACTGTCCACAGCAAGACATCACTGTATGCCATTCAGGGTATCCATGTGTGTGACTCACTCTGTGTCCCCCCCCCTCTCTCTCTCTCTCTCTCTCTCTCTATCATTGTCTGTCTTTTCACTTCCCCACATCAATTTGTGTGCATGCTTGACATATGTTGCTATTTGTTTCCAATATATATGTCTGTGTATCTCATGCAACAGATGCAGATATATCACATGTGGGCCACCTACAGCTAGCTGTGGGTAATCCTGTCTGATGTGCACGTGTAGGGACAGTTAAGGTGTATATAGCTTTATGTATGCACATATATCTAATATAACAAAACAGTCATATAGTCCGATGTGGGTTCCATCATGTCCTGTGATTCTCAAACTGTAGGAGCATGCTCAGTGTGACCTTCTATAGTTAGAGTGGGAATCCATTCCAGAGATAGGTGTACTCCAGTCCAGGATTTTGTGTACTACAGCCATATCTGTCAGGAGTAAACAGGACTTTCCTTGGGGTACTGGGCTTATTTAGCAGACATTTTCTGACAAATCTGTAGTCTGACACTGCAATGTATTGTGTTGTTATCTAGTGCCAGACATCCTTAGATCATCACAGTGCTTTACCAGAGGAATACTAGTTATATGATGCATAAACCAATATTATGAGGGCAGCTATGTACATTCTTGCCCAACAAGGCCATTTGTGAGGTGTGGCTACAGCCAGTTAAGTGATGACGTGCTGTGTAAACAGTCCAGCAACTTGGTGATATACTGGCTGGAGATGTCCTGCTTGTGTGGTATCTTTCTAAACTGAGATGTCATATCCTTGTGTATACCTCTTACCTGTACATTTTTTAGCAGGTTGTCCAGGTTTTTGGCTATCCATTTCATCCTGTGTACATAAACTTGTGTTTTTATGGCAAGTTAGTTACATATAGTTTTAGAGTGATGTTACAAAATAATGACAGACATAACTGTTTCACACTACATAACCTTCAGACAATTCCCAGTACTGCAAAACCCACATTCTACCAACTTTCTCAGTATGTACGGGCAATATTTACAACATACGCCTATCATTGTGCCTTTGTTCCACTTTTATTTCTGCCCTTGTGCAGATGTCTTGCTGTCAGAGGTTGGGAGTTATGGGTGTCGGTACAGAGTGCATTCTACTGTGCAGGCATGTCCATTATATGTAAAAGCAAACATAAAAAAAAGGATTATTGAAAATAGCCACAGGCAACAGTACCAAAAAACATTATATTCACAAAAGCCTTAGCACCTCAGCTACACATCCTTCAAGATGTCCATTATATGTGTAGTATATTCTGCATAGCGCTGTGACTTCTAGATATGTCAGTGATAGAGCAGTGGGTGTCACTGACATGCATAATAGTTAGCACTGCAGTTATTTGCACATGGCCCTATCAAAGATGGCACTATACCTAGGGCACTACAAGATGACTGCCAGGAGAATGTGCTAGCCTGATCCTGACAGTATTAAACACACATACAAATAGCTCATTGATCCCTGCATATTGTGGACAGGCAACATGTTTTCCTGTGTATTGGGACAGCCAAGCTATGCTGCTATTTCCCTGCAACCATACATGTTACTGCATTTCTGTGGGTATAAGGGGAGGGGAGGCACACCTGTCAACTGTACACATTTGCACAGACAGTGCTGATATTTGCTTTACATTTTGGTTCCATTTACCATACTATTGTGCCCTGTCCTGGGGACTAGAGGCATATCAGTAAAGACCACAGGTCAGATTGTAATGGCATACATTTGAGTTTAAGACTTCTTACCCTTCATACCCTTACTGTAACTGCAAGGCCTGCTGTGCTATCACTTTGTGAGTCTGTGGGGGGGGGGGGTCATTTCAACACTGCCGCCATTTGTGTGCCTTTACCAGACACATCTCTCTGGTTTTCTACAGCTGACTTGCTGTGTGGGTGTGAGGGGTGGGTATGGGACCTCCACACTGACATCCATGCCTGTGACCCATGACCTCCCAGTTAGTTGTCCCCACATATATACTGCAGTGCGATTTGCCACCTTGGGTACTACTGCATAGTGTGGGGAGGCCAGTTTTGGGCAGACATTTCCTGGTGTCCCACATAGCTGTCAGTTGTCTGCTGCTGTCCCAGTAGGCCACCCCATTCTCTTGCATGCATGCAGCATTAAAAATGAAAAAAACGACAAGAACTGGCAGCCACACTCCGGTTTAATGAATGAATTTAAGCGCTTTTCGACTGATACAACACAGCCTTCTTCAGAATACAAACTCAGTGCTTCAATTACATTTATATAACAAAACCAACCAAAAAAGGCGCGAAATATAATAATCAATTAAACAAATACATCAATTAATTCACTTAAAGTACACTCTAGCTACGTACCATAGTTAAAAGAAAAACAGTCTTATTCATGACTAATTTAAAATGACTTTCTAAAATAACTTTAACAAACCTTTATAAACCAATTTTACAAATAATTAAACAAGAATCATCTCTCTATACTTTTTAATTTTAAAAGACTACTGATAGAAATCGCATCATTTAAACCAGGTATATTACCAGCATCTAACCTAATTTGTCATTTTAGGTCTAATTCATATAATTTAAGTGCAAACGAGCCACCTCTAAAACTACGTGTAATACTATCAATAACCAAAAATTTAAAATAATGATTACTAAACATAACTACATGTTTGGCTAGCGCGTTGTCCGACTTCTTGTGGTTTATAGCATAAATATGCTCATATATTCTGTCACAGAGTCTACGCTCCGTCTTACCAACATAGAAGGCAGGACAACACATGCATCTAGCCAAATAAACTATTTCTTTAGAATTGCAGTTAAACCTGCCCTGTAGTCTATATTTAAAATCATTAATAGTAACTGAATTAGTTATTTCTATATGTTTACACATATTACATGCCTCACATTTTATCATTCCTGATGACTTAACAACTGGCCTTGTATTGTAAGCTAAAAAATTTTTCAAATTTTGACCACGTTTAAAAACTATTTTTGGCCCTTGCCCGAGTTTATTCAATAAACTCTGACTTGATCTAATTCTAAACCTACCACCCTAGAACACAAAAAAGGAAAAAAACTAAGGGTAATGCTGCTCAATGCCAGAAGTCTAAATCTCAAAATGCACGCACTCGAGGCCCTTCTCAGTATGGAGAACATCGATGTCTGTGCTGTGACAGAAACCTGGTTCAAGGCTCCTGAGAGCACCCCAGCGCTATCAGGTTTTACCTCATATCATGCGTTCCGGCCCCAAAATCCGGACAATACCAAGAAAGGAGGAGGGGTATCCATATTCATCAAGGACACCCACACCTCAAGACTGGTGGCAACGCATGATGCATCGGAGACCATCCAGGTGCAATTAACCGTAGGCAAGACTGCTCTGCAAATTGTAGCATGTTACAGGCCACCCTCACAAACTCAGGAACCTCACATGGCCTTCCTGAAAACACTAGAGGGGATAAATGTATCACCAAACACCATCATACTAGGTGACTTCAATTACCCTAATATAGACTGGGAACACTACTCAAGCCCAAACACCCTAGCCCAAAAGTTCCTGGAATTCATAAACTCAAATGCCATGGAACAACTAGTCACCATCCCCACAAGAGGAGATAACATACTTGATCTCATCATCACGAACATGGGAGCACAATGTTCAACACCGGAAGTATACCCCTCACTGGTGAGATCAGATCACAAACTAATCTCGCTGGAGGTCCTCATCACACCCCCACCTGAAATAAAAAAGACCACAGTAAAGAACTTCTCAAAAGCCGACTTCACACTTCTAAAGACTAGTGTGGTCTCCTTTAAGGCCCCGAACGCGGAAAACAGTACTCAAGCCGCTGAATCACTTACAAATGCCTTCTACCAGCACCTGCAGGACTGCATGGATAAGGCAATCCCAAGCAAAACAAAGACTCTTTGTACCAAAGGCAAGCGTCCAGTCTGGTGGACCCCAGCCATAAACAAACTCTACAACAAAAGGAGGAAGCTACTACAAGATAGAGCAAAATCCTTAAAAGGTAAGACACCCTTGATCACTATAAGTAAAAACTAAGAGCTCTCATAAAATCATCCAAAGCAAATTTCGAGAGAAAAATAGCTAAAGACTCAAAAGACAATCATAAGGCCTTCTTTAGCTATGTTAGAAACCTAGGAGGAAACTCCCAGATATGCTCCGAACTAGTTCAAAATGATGTGAAGATTACTGATCCTACAGACATTGCCAACATACTGGCTGACAGGTTCAGTGCAAACTTCTCCCCTCCCCAAAGGAGAGATATCTATACCAACGATTGCAGCCCCCAAACATCTCCAGCCCAAGTGAAAACTGCTCTCGCGAAAGCAAAAAAGACACCATCCATGGCACGTGATGGTGGGCCCCGCTGTGCTCCACGAACTCAATGAGGAATTAAACCCACAGCTAGGACAGCTGTTTAATCAAAGTCTTACCTCTGGATACATCCAGGAGTGGCGACTGCAACTGTGGTCCCACTTCACAAAGGCGGTGCCTCCACCGACCCTGGAAATGACCGCCCGATTAGCTTGACAAGCCTTATCTGCAAAGCCATGGGGAGGATCATAATGGACCTCCCAAATAAAGACCTAGGAATTTGCAGACTTTGGATCCAACCCAGTTTGGCTTTGTCAAAGGCAGATCATGCCTTTTAAACTTGGTTGACTTTTTCGAAACAGTCACCAAAGCCATTGATGAGGGAAAGGCAGTCCATACAGCCTACCTCGATCTGGCTAAGGCCTTCGATACAATACCCCACTCGGGTATCATTGAAAAACTCATCAGCTTAAATGTTAACCCATACATCACAACATGGGTTGCAAACTGGCTGAGTGACAGAACCCACAAGGTCAGAGTTGCTGGCGCCATGTCAGACTCAAAGCCTGTCACAAGTGGTGTCCCACAGGGCTCAGTCCTGGGCCCACTCTTGTTTGGCATCTACTTTTCAAGTACAAGCAAACACAGGAGGGTTATGGCTGACAAAGTTTGCAGATGACTGCAAACTGCGCCATAGTAGAAAACACATCTGACACAGATATCCTTCAGAATGGTCTCACAGAAACGGATAACTGGTGCCAGAGCCACGGCCTAAAGTTAAATGCCAAAAAATGCATAGTCATACCCTTCGGGAAAACAAGGTTACCCTAGCTACCAAATAGGTGGCAATCCACTGAGCACAGAAGAAGTTATCAGGGACCTGGGGACCCAGGTTGATAGTAGTCTGTCATTCGACACCCACGTAGCTAAAGTAGTCAGGAAGACCTTCTACATTGCCCACCTTATCATGAAGGGATTCTCATCTAGATCAGGGGAGGTCATAGTCTCCCTTTACTCATCACTCATCAGACCAATGATTGAGTACAATGCCCCATTCGGAATGTATCTGACCTGACACTTGCAGCAGCTGGAGAGGCCACAAAAGTTCCTCACCAAAAGGATAAAGGGTCTCAAAAATCTGCCCTATGCTGCCCGACTGAAAGAACTCCAGCTCTATTCAGTCGCCACGCTGCTCAGAGGTGACCTTTGCCTAACATACAAGGCCATGTCAAACCCAGATTTGATGAATATGCTTCACCTCAAAAAATCTAGATCCATCAGAGCCACAAGGGCGGGAGACTTAAACCTCGACACGGCTATTAATAGGACGTGCTGGAGGGATAGATTCATCACCCAAAGACTCCCTATGCTGTGGAACAAAATCCCGGTACATGTGAGGCAGAGCACCTCGCTGGCCTTGTTCAAGAGAAATCTTGACCAATGGATGGGAGATCGCAGATATACCCCAGGGATTACCTCAGTGTCACTGCTCGACAGAGGCACAGCAAAATAATGGGTATAGTTCCCCATACTAAAGGGGTGGCGTAAGCCACAAAACGATGGGCTAGGCTTGTAAATGCCCTCGGGCAGATAGCCTAGTATGAACCTATGAACCTATGAACCTAATCTAAACAAACTCCAATTCTTCTTAATTACATTAATACAAGAAGAACTCTGTTTACAATATGTAGTAATAAAACTGCTAGACACCTTATGATCTCCTACATCCGTTAACATTACATCGTCACTATGACTAACTGACTCACCAAAATTTAAATTATCTTTGACAGCAACAGGTTTCATAGGTAACAATGGTACATATATTTGGTTAGCTCTTTTCCTCCCAACTTCATAAATTAAATCATCCAGCATATCTGCCGGATAACCCCTTTGTATGAATGCCATTCTCAAGAATTGGCATTCATCATCGAAATCGAAATCTTGGGTAAATATCCAGGCGGCCCTAACCAGTTGCCCCTTCACAACTGCCCTTTTCTGATATAAGGGGTGACAGCTTGTGAAATGCAGGAATGTGTTCGAATATGTAGTTTTACAGAAAATTCTAGCTGTATAGCAATTTAACTCAATGTTCTTATTTAGTAAAATATCTAAATAAGATACTGACAATCTATCAAACATAGACGTGAATTTCAAAAATTCAGTTGAAGAATTAAAAGCTTCTAACAAAGAAGCAGCTACCAGTTCGTCACCTTTTATTAATAGAAAAATATCATCAAGATATCTTGTATAATAGACTACACGGTCCACGTATAACTGTAGTTTAAATACCAATTCAGATTCCCAGTAAGCCATTACAAGGTTAGCCACGCTGGCCCCACATGGAGACCCCATGGCTAAATCTACCTTCTGCAAATAAAATTGCTGATTAAAGATGAAATAATTATTAGCCAGCACCAAATCAAACAATTCCATCACTAATGAAATATCATGACTGGAAGCATCATGTTTTCTCATCATGTAAGCCACCCATTCTAATGCTGTTAAATGCGGAATACAAGTAGAAAGGTCCTTAACATCTACAGTTAGTAAATTATTACTAGGATTAAACTCTATGGTGTTAATATTAGAAAGAAATGACCAGGAGTCTTTACATATTTGTACTTCACATAATACGACTTTTTGTAGGATGGAATCAATAACCTTGGCGCAGACATAGGTAGGGGACCCTCGACCATCCACCAAAGGTCTCATGGGGGGATTGGATAAGTCTTTATGGATCTTAGGAGTGCCGAAAAAACATGGATACATAGGGAATGAAGTAGTCATATAGTTAAATTGGTGTTGGTCAATACGACCCTCAATAAAGAGGTCGTTAACACAAGATTTTACCAAGTTGTATGCACTATTGTCTTCAGACCTAGAACTAATCATATATGTATCATTATTTAGTAATACAGACATTCTTTTGTTATAATCATCGACATCAAACACTACCAAACCTTCTCCCTTATCCGGTTTACATATCCGGATATTCTGTGTGTGGCTGAACTTAATTAATTCACGTTCAGATGTGAGTATATCATTACTACATTTCTGCTTAGCCAAAGATCTAAAATCCAATTCACAAACTGCCTCGAATGATTGAATAATCGGGTGCAGCGGGGGTTAAACATACTGGGAATACGAAATTCTTGCATTACATCCAAACCACTACTATTCCCAAAAAGGAATTGAAAATTCAATTTTCTTGTAAACAACTTAAGATCTATAATCATCCTAGTTAAATCCATTCGGTGCTGAGGAACATATGTATAACCCTTAGCTAACAAATTAACTAATTCAGGTGAAATAGGACAAGATGAAAGATTAAACACTTTAAAATCTTGTTTTTCATTTAAAATAATAGCTGGACCCATTATATTCTCATTTAGACCAAAATCAACAAGTTCGGCTGTATTCAAATCACTATCAACATCTGACAAGTCATTAAATACCAAAAAATGGGAGGAAGACTCAGTGAGGGCTATTACTTCCTCACCACAAGAATCCTCCCTAGTCATTAGTTCAAGTTCCTTGTTAACCTGGGCTTGGGGTTGTTGTTGTAAAAGGTCCTTTGTTGTTTTGGTCTTGCTCCAGTATAATTCTCCTGTTGAAAATCCTGGTTATCATTAGGACATGTTTGATGTTGCACTCTTGAGTTAAGATTATAATTAACTCGAGAGCAATTCTGAAGTCTTTCACTCCTCCTAAGAGGTGGAAACTCCGATTCAGAAAGCACAGAGTCAGTGTGGGAATTGTTTGTATCTAAATCAAACCCAACAGATAATTGGCCATCCTGTCTATTCGTATTAACCTGGGAGTTAACTTTAATAGTTGGATCCTTAAAGTTCCCTCCATGCCATACCTGTGCAGGAGGGGGTGGGGGGTATGCTGAACCCTGATTGTATGCGTTAACATCTCTTTTGAGTTTTTTGTTCTTGTTACTTTGTAGTTTTTGCATGTGATGGTCAATGCTTGAAATAATTCTAGCATACTCATACTTATATCTCAAGAATTCAGAATCCTCCACCACTTTCTTATCCAATTCCAACACAGAATCAGAAATATCACCTGCTAAATATGAATAGTGCTTTATCATCAGGTTCAATAATTCGAACCCATGACGGTCAAATAACTGTATCAATTCTTTATGGAACAGAGAATATTTAATTAAGCCTGTAGGATACTGCGTTCTACGTAAGCCTTTTGGTATAATTTTCTGCTTCAAACACTCTGTAAAATAAGCAATCTCCAGTTGCGTTTTCTTAAGCTTAAACAAATAAGTATCTAGCAGTTTCAAATTACTTACTATGTTAGAGACTGGATTTTTATCAAAAAAACGAAATATCACCTTGCTGGTTAGATGCAATATAGTTCCCATTTGAAAATGAAAAGGTATCTTTAATCCATGATGCCATCTTTGGAAAATCATCCGTATTTTTTTAGTTGACACAGGAACTGCATGCCCTGTTACTGGCACAGAAATTGCATGCCCTGTTAGTGTTCGGGAAATTGCAGCTGGGCTCGACAAAATAGTAGAAACAAGAAATGGTTGATCAAGCGCTTGAGAGCCTGATACTCCAGTCAAACGAGGCGAACCCACAGGAGTTTTTTGTGCTGGTGGCAGTGTACTGACGTCAATTTGACTACTATCAGTTGACTCCGCTTGCTAGAAAAAGCCAGGTAACCTTGCGGTTAAATTGGATGTAACTCATGCGCTTGAATTTCCGCTATTTTTGTCTCTCATGTTGACATTTATTAAATTATGTAAAACCCGCTGGTTTTGGTCAAGTTGATCTAAGCGGGCACAAATAGATTCTATTTTAGTTGATAACAGAAGCAAAGCATTATTTTCGATTAGCGGAAAGTCCAGTCTTGTAGTACCTTCAATAAGTTCAGTAGAAACGTTATTAGTTCCTTGTGCCGGAGACAGGTTACCAGATACAGTTGGGCTGGGATCCATTCAACTAGTTAAACACAAAAATCCAATGACAAACAGCTTAAAAATGAAAAAACAGACAAGAACTGGCAGCCACACTCCGGTTTAATGAATGAATTTAAGCGCTTTTCGACTGATACATGCATGCAGCATTACCATAGATATACTACAAAAACATTCTAATCTATTCATTTATTGTTAAGAATGACTTAACTTGTGCCTGTGGCAGTTGTGAGGATGGTGCTTGAGGGTTGCCTATGTTGGATGCACACAGTAAACTGCCTATACATGATAAGTTACAGGTAATGTGATGCATCTTTCATGCATTTTACTGTGTGTGCGAGTCAAAGAGAGGTGTCAGTCCCTGGGGTCCCCACAGTGTCAGTGTGTGTGCTATGCATTGCCTCTTTGCCAAGGCCTGAGCATACTGGGCATGCCTCCATCTGTCTACAGCAGCAGGTACAGGGGCCCCCTCCTCTGAGTCCTTCTGTGCCTCTGGGGACCTTGACAATGTTGGTGGGCTGTATGGCCCTTCCCCATTCTGTTCCTGCTGCAGGTGTTTCTGCTGGATCATATTATGTAGCATGGCACATACAATGAAAATTTGTGAACTTGTGGCTGGAGAGTACTGCAAGGCTCCACCAGATATGTCAAGACGGTGGAATCATGACTTGGGCATCCTAACCGCATGCTCTATAATTATCCTGGTTTGTCAGTGTGCCTCATTATGGCATTCTTGCGTGGGTGGGTGTGCATTTCTGATGGGTGTTATCATCCATGGCTCCAGTGCATAGGCAGCACCCCCCACCAGATGGCTATATGGGATGGCCTCACTGCAAATGCCTGGACAGCTGTGATGAATGCCAGATGTGGGAGTTGTGATAGCTTCCTGGGCTGCCAGCACACACATTCATGCTAATGCCCAGGGCATTGAACATAACCTGACAGTTGATGGAGGGAAATCCCTTGCAGTTTATATAGACCCTACCCTATTCACCGGGTGATGTTTTGATGTGGATGTGAGTGCAGTCTATCACACCTAGTACCTCCGGGTATTCTGCTACATGGTGGAAGAGACACATATTGCTGGTCCTCTCATCACATGTTGGGGAAGTAAATGTGCTCACTGGCATGTGGTAGCATGCCATCCAGGAACTGGTGGAGTACCCTGGATGCAGATGCTTGTGAGACCCCCCATGATATCCCCAGTTGGTCTTTGGAAAGTACCTGTAGCTAGTATTCTTAAGGGTAAACATACCTTGGTATCCACTGGGATGGGTTCCCCTCTGTTGGCACTAGGTCTGAGTTGAGGCCAGCATAGCTCAATGATTTGCTGAAGTATGTCTCTGTCCACCCTGTAGCGTTCTACCATCTCCAGATCATGTAGCTCCTGGTAAATTACCCTGGGTCTGAACACTCCTCCTCCTCAGTCTGTGGTGGTTGTCAGCATTATCCTCCTCACCGCCCTCAGCCTCTATCACATACTGATGGATCAAAGCAATGGCAGCCCCTAACATTTTTCTGGTTAAAATTCCCCCACTTGCATACACCAATGGTGCAGAGTTTGTGGGAAAAACCAGACTGTAAGGTGTTTCCATAGTTTATACTGTTGTGCTGTGGATGATGCCTGTATGATTGGCTGACTATGATGCATTCCACCTACTAGCTATGTAATTTGTTCTTGATTGCTTTTATTCTGCTATTTTCCTTTTTTTCCATTTTTCCCTTCCCATTTCCACCCCTTTTAAGCCGTGAGGTGCAGGGCACAAACCCAGTGCCCAAATGTAAACAGTTCTGCTATTTCTGTTTTTTTTTTTTTTTTTTAAACCTGGTGCGTGCCTCACAAACTAGTTTAGTGAATATAAACAATGAGATATGGCCCTCCCTAGATGCAAACACGCTCTTCATTTCATGGAATAAGTTACTACAGCCTCTGACACATCCCCTTGCTTAGCTGTGCTTAGCTAAGCTTATCTGGGGGCCATGGAGCTCCAATGTGCTTACACCATACATGACACACACCCTTTTCATGACTGCTGCTCCTCCTGCTTACACAATCATGTTATAACACCTACACAGTTAGGTGCAGTTTGGCATTTAGAATATTTTTATGATTCAGTAAATTTCCCCTCATTTGCATACCCCACTACCTTAGTCCATAGTTACTGCACTACCCCAGAGTCTCTCCCCTTAACAACCACTGTTCCCTGGTATTCTTTTGATTCTGCAAACCATAGGCTATAATAACAAAATGCAGATTTCCCTTAAAATTGAGTTTTCACATTTTTGTTTTTATTTTCAGCACATTCCCATTTGCGCACTGCTGCCCTATGATTAAGCAGCCAAGATTGGCCAAACAAACTTTTATTTTTATAAAAATGTAAAAATGAAACACTTTTCCATGCCAATAGCCATATATTTGGCCATTAGCATACCTAAAAATTATAATACATGCATTTATTTGAGCTATCATGCCGTCATTTTAATTTTTGAAGAAATGTATTCGGCTAGTAGCCGAATACATGACTGCAACTAAAACTATTCTTGCACGGATGCCTGCCTGCTTGCTGAATCAATAATTCATCTCATTTGCATGTTTTTCACCAGCAAATGAGATAATTAACATTATGCAGTGGTGTCCATGCAGGAATAATGTAAACAGGCTTGTGCACGGCAGAACAGTAGTTTACTGGATCGCTTGGTGGCCATATTCCCTGTGCTGTTTGTGCATGTAAAAAAATGCTTATTGAATCCCAGGAGTTGTTTATTTTTCTACTCATTCTATATCTGTCTGCCATTCTACTGCTCATTTGTAGAATGACAACACAAAAATGCACAATCAAATTCTTTTCATTTTTTTCCTTAATATTATTCTGCATATGTTATACAGTTAACTGCTATTTATCACTGATGAACACGTGCAGACATGACTTACTTGCAACAATGTATACTGCACTGATATGGAGGAAATCAATCTGAGATGCATGGGTTACACTGCAGGGTGTAATATGTGTCCCTGTCACCCACCACCATCCAGCTCAGTCCATATGTCCTTACCTTTGTGATTTCCCTTTTGAACATTTCATTCATATGCAGCAGCTCAGGCACATACAGTATAACTTCCACTTTGTCTTCGCCTAGTACAACATTGACGTGGCATAAACGCCTCAACCATTATGCTCCATTATGGTTTTCATGCCACTAATGTGTACTTTGCATCACTTGCAGACACATATATATAATTCCCTGCCATAACATTTCATGGGAAGTAACACATTTATCACATCACACACATAGACATAAAACGTTTAATACCAGAATAAATACCTCTTTCTACATTTAGTGTTGCATGCTTGGCATTTACCAGCATTGCTTTTCAAGATTAGGAAATGTTAATTGAATGTTATGTCCTATGGCAAAAACTGAAGAAAAATTCTTCTGCAATGCTAATGATATGTTAACTGTTGTGTGAATGACCTAAACTTTGATGCAGATAGAAAGATGTACTGATATAGATATGAGTACAAAGCTATTATTTTATCTGTAACACCTTGTATGGTTCAATGCACTCATGATACAGTGTTCAGGTTGTCAGTCAAGTACGTGGTGAGTATGATCCAATGAATACTTCTGTCTGTTTAGCATTGCTCATAAACCCCAGCCAATTGTATAACGTTAGACAAGTGCTGTTGAACTAGGCCTGTGGCTTAGTGAACAGTTGTGATGGGAGAAATTGCACTTGGTTGTGACATCTTCACATGTGGAGAGTTTTGATCTCCCAAGTGTTGTACTCCCTTTCAAGAAAGGCCATATTTATTCACAAACACTGGTGATGATATCTTCTTAAATATGTGCTTTCTGATCCCTGCTATATAAGGCCTTTGGTGGTATCTGCAGTTAGTGTCTGTAAGTTAAGAAGGCAATGATTTGAATCCCATTTTGCTTGCATTGTATCAGTGTGCAAAAAGCAACTGATGAAATGTAAGAATGGCTTACTGAACAGATGCAATGGGAGAAATTCTACTTGGTTGTGACACTGTCTCAGATGTAGGGTTTTGTTCATCTGAGTGTTGTACTCCCTTTAACCATGGCCATATTCCTTCACACACACACACTGGTGATGATATCTCTTCAAATGTGTGCTCTCTGACAACTGTTTTATAACTTCTTTTGTGGCATCAGTAGGTAGAGAACAAGACAAGTGAATGTAAGTTAGTCAGACAGGAGTACAAATCCAGTGCAGAGTGCATTGTGTCAGTGTGTAAAAACAATTTGTGACATGTAAGAATGGCTTAGTGAATACATTTGGTGTGAGAAATTTTACTTGTATTTGAAAGATGGAGGGTTTTGCTCTCTTAACTCCTTTTACTCCATTTTAAATATGCCCAGTTTATAATTCACTCTGTTTATGTCTTGTTAAGTGACAGATAGTAGAGAGCAAAATTGCTCTTCAAAGTTGGGGAATGGTAAGTATCAGTTTAAGTCCTAAGGCAAAAACTAAAGAAAAAATGCTTTCAGCTTCAAAATATGTTGACCATTGTGAGAAGGAGCACAGTTTCAGTTCACAAAAGAAAGCAATACAGATATAGGCATGAGTACACTTCTATTATTTCAACTATAACAACTTCCACAGTTTAATGTATACCTGATTTGATGAAATTGTCAATACGGTAGGCTGAGGCACAGAGCACTGGTGTATGTTTCACACTATTCATTTTTCAGTCTTCCATAATGTTGTCACACTCTCTTCAAATGTGTGTTCTCTGACAACTGTTGTAGAAGTAGTTCTGTGTCATCAGTAACTAGTACACAAGTCAATCCAATATTAGTTCGGTAGGCAGGAGTTCAAATTGAATCTTGTCTACATTGTATTATTGTAATAACAATTGCCGACATGTAGTACTGACATAGTGAACAGATGTGTTGTGAAAAACAAGACCACTGTGTGACACTTTCACAGGTGGAGGGTTTTGATCCTGTCAGTATTTTAGTCAGTCGTAAGGGTGGCCATATTCATTCACACACTATGTTGATGATATTCTTTCAAAGGTATGTTTTATGACAACACTTATATAAACTGTTCTGTGGTGTCATTAGCTAGTGATTAAGTCAGATAATTATGAGGTAGGAAGGCAGGGGATCAAAGTTATGATGCACTAACTTATGGAATGGTGACAGCCACCATTATTGTGTGTTAATAAAGCCATATAACTGAAAATATGATAACATGCTATGTTCATCTGACACATTCCAGACTTCACTACAATCATGTAGGGATTCATACAGTGGATGCTGGCTTTCATTCCCCCCATGTTATATAATTTTTCAATGTTTGTTTTACATTCAGTAGCATTATTTTAAAAAATATATTTCTATGCTGATACACACATCTTCAGAACAACTACTTCTGTGGCATATCACTCATGACAATGAATTTGCAATAGCAATATAAAAGGTCAGGAGAGTGAACACAGGTCTGTGCATGTTCTGTATCCTAATATCACCAGTTCTGTTTCCCTGACCTGTAATTTGTAGTCACCTTTGTCATGACTATTCTGTTACCATGGCCTGCTAATGTAATATTCTGTTGAGTATACACTTGGACAGAGGCAGGAGTTTGAAC
Organism: Protopterus annectens; assembly: GCF_019279795.1. Lineage (NCBI taxonomy): Eukaryota > Metazoa > Chordata > Ceratodontiformes > Protopteridae > Protopterus > Protopterus annectens. Next base: position 318,924,094 of record NC_056740.1, on the reverse strand, counting down.
ACAAGTCTGTCCATGTGTTTTATCCTGATTGTATGTGTTTTATTCTGATATCATGAGCACAAACCTGTGCATGTGTTTTATCCTGATATAATTAACACAAATCTGTACATGTGTTTTATCCTGATACCATGATCACAAGTCTGTGCACATGTTTTATCTTGATATCATTAACACAAGTATGTGCATGTGGTTTATCCTGATATCATGATCACAAGTCTGGGCATGTGTTTTATCCTGATGTGATGTGTTTTATCCCGATATCATGAACACTGATCTGTGCATGCGTTTTATCCTGATATCATTAACACAAGTCTGTGCATGTGTTTTATCCTGATATTATGAACACAACTCTGCATGCATTTTATCCTGATATCATGAACACAAGCCTGGGCATTTGGTTTATCCTGATATCATGATCACAAGTTTGGGCATGTGTTTTATCTTGATATCATGTGTTTTATCCTGATATGAACACAGTTCTGTGCATGTGTTTTATCCTGATATCATGAACACAAATCTGTACACATGTTTTATCCTGATATTATTAACACAAGTCTGTGCATGTGTTTTATCCTGATATTATGAATACAACTCTGCATGTTTTTTATCCTGATATCATGAAGACAAGTCTGTATATGTGTTCTATCCTGATATCATGAACACAAGTCTGGGCATGCATTTTATCCTGATATCATGAAAACAAGCCTGTGCATGTGGTTTATCCTGATATCATGAATACAAGTATGGGCATGTGTTTTATCCTGATATCATGAACACAAGCCTGTGCATGTGGTTTATCCTGATATCATGATCACACATCTGGGCATGTGTTTTATCCTGATATCATGTGTTTTATCCTGATATCATGAACACAGTTTTGTGCATCTGTTTTACACCGATATCACGAACATAAGTCTGTGCTTGTGTTTTATCCTGATATCATAATCACAAGTCTGTGCATGTGTTTTATCCTATCATGAACACAAGTCTGAGCATGTGTGTTATCCTGATATCATGAACACAAGCTTGTGTGTGTGTTTTATCCTGATATATTTAACACAAGTCTGTGCATATGTTGCATCCTGATATCACAAACACAAGCCTGTGCACGTGTTTTATCCTGATATCATGTGTTTTATCCTGATATTATGAACACAAATCTGTGCATGTGTTTTATCCTGATATCATGAATACAAGTCTGGGCATGTATTTTATCCTGATATCATGTGTTTTATCCCGATATCATGAACACAAGCCTGTGCATGTGTTTTATCCTGATATCATGAACACAAGAATGTGCATGTGTTTTATCCTGGTATCGTGATCACACATCTGGGCATGTGTTTTATCCTGATATCATGTGTTTTATCCTGATATCATAACATAGTTCTGTGCATGTGTTTTACCCTGATATCATGAACACAAGTCTCTGCTTGTGTTTTATCCTGATATCGTAAGCACAAGTCTGTGCATGTGTTTTATTCTATCATGAACATAAGTCTGGGCATGTGTTTTATCTTGATATCATGAACACAAGCCTGTGTGTGTGTTTTATCCTGATATAATTAACACAAGTCTGTGAATATGTTGTATCCTGATATCATGAACACAAGCCTATGCACGTGTTTTATCCTGATATCATGAACCCAAGTCTGGGCATGTGTTTTATCCTGATATTATGAACACAAATCTGTGCATGTGTTTTATCCTGATATCATGAATACAAGTCCGGGCATGTATTTTATCCTGATATCATGTGTTTTATCCTGATACCATAAACACAAGCCTGTGCATGTGTTTTATCCTGATATAATTTTATTTTATTTATTTTTTATTTTACATTTGTTTACCGGGATAGTCCGACTGGACACATGTCCATTTACAGCGGAGGCCCGGGGAGAAAAGCTCCATACATTTTAGTTCTAGTTTACAATGTGTTCACAACTCAAATATTCAGACATAGATTCTGCACAATTTCTGATACTTTCAGAAACATTTCAATAAGTTCAATCCTCAGATGATCAGACATAGATTATGTACAATTTATGATAAGTTCAGCACATAAAATGTTCAGCTATAGACAGGGGCGGCTCGTGGCATCGGGCTGCCGGACTGCAGCCCCCTCAAATTAAAAAAGAAAACAAAATAAAAAAAGAAAACAAAAAAAAAATATTTTTTAAAATTTTCGCAGACTTCGCGCATGCGCAGTAGTCCCGACTACCGTCGGGCTATGCGCATGCTCAAGGCAGTCCGGCAGGACCCATAGAGGGACGCAAGGAGACGTCTGTGCACTTTAAAGTGCACAGACATGCTGAGAGGATACAACGCATCCGGACTGCAGCAACAACAGCCAGAACACACTCGGGAGGGAGCTTTACTGGGATCTCGCGGGTCTTTGAGAGTATTGCGCTGGCAGGATATGGTATGGAGAACAGACAGGTAAGTCTATGGTGCATATTACGTTATGTGTTGGTGCTTGGAACTGTGTATGTGTTAGCTGGTGCTTGGAACTTGAGTTGTGTATGTGTTAGCTGGTGCTTGGAACTTGAGTTGTGTATGTGTTAGCTGGTGCTTGGAACTTGAGGTGTGTGTGTGTGTGTTAGCTGGTGCTTGGAACTTGAGGTGTGTGTGTTAGCTGGTGTTTGGAACTTGAGGTGGTGTGTGTTAGCTGGTGCTTGGAACTTGAGGTGGTGTGTGTTAGCTGGTGCTTGGAACTTGAGGTGGTGTGTGTTAGCTGGTGCTTGGAACTTGAGGTGGTGTGTGTTAGCTGGTGCTTGGAACTTGAGGTGTGTGTTAGCTGGTGCTTGGAACTTGAGGTGTGTGTTAGCTGGTGCTTGGAACTTGAGGTGTGTGTTAGCTGGTGCTTGGAACTTGAGGTGTGTGTTAGCTGGTGCTTGGAACTTGAGGTGTGTGTTAGCTGGTGCTTGGAACTTGAGGTGTGTGTGTGTGTGTGTGTGTGTGTGTGTGTGTCTGTGTGTGTGTGTGAAAATGCCCCTGGAGCTCATGGTGGTGTGGTAGGGAATACCTCAGGCTTGAACCCTGTACCCTGTATGCAGGTGTTAAAGACTTGAGTTCCCTACCCACCACCATTTGTAAAAAAATTGCAGATTTTTGCCTCATATTTGATCTGAGCTGTTCCTCATAATATCTGTGGTTTGTAAATGCTGCAATGCTTGATATTTGATGGTGTAGTAGTAGCATTGTTGCCTCACAGCTGCAGGTTCTCAGGTTTGATTCTTGGCTGGGGTTCCTTCTTTGTGGGGTCCGTATCTTCTCCCTGTGTTTGTGTGGGTTTGCTTTTGTGTCCTCCCATGTTACAAAGACATGTCTGCATTATTTCTTCCTGGGCCTCTGCTGAAAATAGTTTTTTTGTTCCAAGTCAGACTGTCCTGATTAACAAATGTTAAATAAAATTGACAGGCATTTGAATTTCAGACTTCAGGTTTCTGAATGTTTAATTCCTTGCAGATTTGATGGTGCAGTGGTAGTATTGTTGCCTCACAGCTATAGGTTTTCTGGTTTGATTCTTGGTTGGAGTGGCTTCTGTGTGGAGTCTGCATCATCTCCTTGTGTTTGTGTGGATTTCCTCTGGTGCCCTGCCATTTTACAAAGACGTGTCTGCAGTATTAATCCCAGCGTCTCTGCTGAAAATTGTTTTTGTTCTGTCCGCAGTAAAATTGACCGGCATTTGAATTTCAGACTTCAGGTTTCTGAATGTTTAATTCCTTGCAGATTTGATGGTGCAGTGGTAGTATTGTTGCCTCACAGCTATAGGTTTTCTGGTTTGATTCTTGGTTGGGGTGGCTTCTGTGTGGAGTCTGCATCTCCTCCTTGTGTTTGTGTGGATTTGCTCTGGTGCCCTGCCATTTTACAAAGACGTGTCTGCAGTATTAATCCCTCGTCTCTGCTGAAAATTGTGTTTGTTCTGTCCGCAGTAAAATTGACCGGCATTTGAATTTCAAACTTCATGTTCTTCAGAATACATAGTAGCACAACCTTTTTTTCTAGCAATTTTCTAAGTTTATAAGATGAATATTTTAAATTTGTCCTTATTTTTGGGACTGTATTCCCCCATTATTGGCTTCGTGCAGGTTTTTGTGCTAAGGTTGACAGCTATGGCAAGAACTGAATTCACTGAATATGGACTGTAGAATTGTGCATATTTACTGATAAAGGTGCACTGTAGAATTGTGCATATTTACTGATAATGGTGGACTGTAGAATTGTGCGTATTTATTAATAATGGTGGACTGTGGAATTGTGCATATTTACTAATAATGGTGGACTGTGGAAGTCTGAGTAGACTTTTTTATGATAAATGTTCTCAACTGGGCAGTTTTGCCATTATGGGTGCATATGTTTTGTTTCATTGCTTACTGGAAAAATGTTCAAAACAAATTTAAAACACCCTCTAACAAGTGTACTGTATTGTACAAGGAATATAATTTTTAGTACAATGAGGAAAGTGTATCAAAGAACACATGTATGTTTCATATGCAAGGGGCCTATGATTCGAAAACAGCCCAGAATTAATCTTTATCTGCCACTGGCAAAATGTATTTTCTTTGAATGTGGGTTTCAATGCTGTTTCAATGAATGTGAGTTTCAAGGGCAGAGAAGTTTTAATGCTAAGTTTTCATTGTGAGACTGCATTGCTTTGTTTAACAGATGACTTAATGTTTGTGCTGTAAAATACAAAATAAAACTTTCAAATGAAGTCCAATCATTGAAGTAAAGCAGTATGCACATTAGTGTGTTTATGGTAAATGGAGGAAATAGCCAAGTAATGGTTAATTGGAATGGCTGCAGAGGCTCCAGTTCAACCATTATTTTGTCGGGGCAGCAAACTCAGACAGGCCCAGCTGAACTATACCTCCCAACTGTCCAGATTTTCAAAGAATGAATAGATTTTTGCTTCTTATTTTTGGTTTGTTGTTCATAAAATTTGTAGTTTTAATTCCTAAATGATTTGCCAGAAGTCACTAAATAATAAGTTTCAGACTTCATAACCTTCATAAAATGCATGTTAAAGTAAGAGCCGTTCTATCAACTGTCTCAATTTATACAAGAGCAATTTTAGTACTGTTTATATGTGCCCCAATATATTTGGCCTTGTTCAGATTTACTGCATTAACAGGTTGAGAGGTACATGCAAATAAATTGCTTTATAGAATTAGGCATAGCCAACCTCTCAACTGTCCCCAATTTTTGGCTCAAAATGTTGCTCTTCCCCTAATAATCCCTCTGCAAAATAGCAATTTTGGAAGAAAACATGGAGGGTTTACAATTAAGAAATAACTGTAATAATCAAAGTTATAGATTACTTGAAATGCATGTAGATTCTTTTATTTTGTCAGCTGCTCAAGGTAGCAGTACTAATATTAAAGTGTCCCTTCTTTGACAGGTAGAAGCTGTATTGTGTGTCTATTTTATATTTTTGCATCACATTTTTGGTCCATTTTTCATAAAATTGTGTTTTTTGGCAAATTAGTGACAAATCACTAAAGACTGAAGTTAGAAAATGACAGACATTTGAGTTTCAGATTTTATACCCTTCAGAATATTCATACTAATGCAAGACCTATTCTATTATCGTTCTAAGTTTATTAGAGCAATATTTAAAAATTGTCCTTATTGTTGCGCCTTTGTCCCACTTCTGTGTATGGCTTTGTCCAGATTTCTTGCTCTTGAGGTTGAGAGGTATGACAAATGTGTCAGGGCCATCACAGTCAGCCAGAGAGATTTCAAATTGTGACATGCTTGTTGCACCCCACTCCCCCATGTAGTGACTCTGGATGTGTCCACTCCCCCATGTAGTGACTTTGGATGTGTCCAAGCAAGGCAAGGAGTACTTGTATCTACCTTGGATGGGGAGGACACACTGCATAAGTACTACAGTGGCTTTTCATCTGTCCTTGATTTTGCAGAATGGTCTGGTTTCTGTCATATTTTTGTACTGTTGATTTATGCTTATTACTCAGATTTATGCTTATTACTCAAAGTGCCTGTTGCTCTGTGTTTAAGTAGCAATGCTTTAATGACCATAAGGTAAGCTTGTCTGACATCGTAAGATGCAAGTAAGCTTTAATAAGCATACTGTTAAAGAATTGCCAACATTGAAAGCCTTTCTGTTGTTGCCATGCAGAGAATACTTGACTAGATAATGTATAAGCCTTGGGTATTAAAGGACAGGATTCCATTATTTTAAAAAGCTCATTACACTTGTTGGAGACTTCCAGTCATCTCTACAGACTTTACCCGTAAACTAAACAGAATGCCAATCATGTGTGGTCCATAACCTGTACAGTAATCCTTTAAGCAATGTATCTTGAGCTTGTTTCTTGTTTGCTTTTCATTTTTACTTTTATCATGTTTTCCCCATGAAACAAGTTGTCAGGCAGCAGGTCTTTTTGGATAAGAAACATTTTTACAAGTGGGGGCATCACATAGATTTCTACTTTCAGCATGTTGCTTGGTACTTTAATAAAGCTGAATATATTATAATTAGAACTGCAGTGCAAGGAGAAGTGGTTTGAGTTGAGTGCTTCTGGTTTTTCTTATACTTGATTTTGACTGGCATTCCAGTAATGTATTTAAAAAGTAATTTATTTTTTCATGCCTCACAACCTTTTGTTTCCATCTAGATATTAAGTAAGCTGTCATGCAACCAATGGATTGAAATATTTTTATTCTTCTACACTTATTTTTGTCTTGATTGGACTTTCATAATGATGGTTTGCCACCCAGGGCAGCGTATTTAATTAAAGTTAGTTTTTTCTGGTTTTGTGCATAGCTCCTCCCCTTTATGGTTGACCACACCCCTTCCTTTGACCCCACCCATTCAGCGTCTCCTGCAGCCCCCCTGTGATTTGAAGTCACCAGCCGCCACTGGCTATAGATTATGTACAGTTCACAATAAAGTTCAGCAGATTGAAATAAATTGTACATTGTCAAACAATACACTACATATATCAGACAGTGAGAGTAGAAATTGTGGTTAAGAGATATGGTTGAATGTTATGTGATGCATGGGCATATCCATTTATTCATAAGGTGGGCTTTTAGAGAGTTTTTAAAGATATTGGGTGATGTAGCTGAGGTAAGGTTAGGGGGAAGGTTATTCCAGTTTCTTGCTATGCTATGAGAGAATAGTGCTTGTCCTGCATAGTTGTTGGCTTTGGTGATAGTAGTGTTTTTCCTGAAGAGCGTAGGGGACGATTTGATGTGTGCTTGGTTACTAACTGACTAAGAGATGGGGTTTTGAGTGGATAGTTCAAAATATTGTAGGCAATTGTTAGTTGATGATAATTAATTAGTTGGGGTAGTTCTAGCCATTGCAGTTTACGTAGTGCATGACAAAGGTGTGATTTGTAGTTGGATTTAGAAGCGAATCTGGTGATTTTATTGTAGCATGACTGGAGTTGTTCAAGGTCCTGCTTTCTTATGTGTGTAAGGATTGGAGCGGCGTACATTAGAGTAGATAGAAGGTGTGTTTGGGCAAGTGTTATGTGTGCTTGGTCAGTTAGGAATTTTCTGTGTCTATATAGTGTTCCCAACTTTTTGTGGACTTTCTTTATGGTTTGTGCTATATGTACATCAAACAGTAGTTTGTTGTCTATTTCCACGCCAATGAGTTTGGTATGGTTTGTGGGTAGGATGTTGGTACCATTTTTGGCAGTGATTGTAAAAGGTTGGTTGATAGATTTAGTTTTGTTAGGTGTGAAAATGAGTAGTTTGGTTTTGTTGGGATTAAGGATTAGTTGTATCTGGGTAATCCAGTTTTCTACCCAGGTGAAGGAGTCCTGAGTAAGTTTTTGAAGAGTTGTGAGTGATGGTGCTGAGCAGATGAGAGTGGAGTCATCTGCGTATTGTATGAGTGAGGCATTTTGGGTGTAGGTCTGGAGGCTGTTAGTGAAAATGGAAAAAAGTAGTGGTCCTAATATTGAACCCTGTGGGACACCTATGGTTGTAGGTAGTAGTGGTGATTGTGTATTCTGCCACTGAACAGACTGCTGTCTGTCTGATAAGTAGCATTTAAACCATGCAATAGTGGAAGGGGGAAGCACAAGGAGGACATGGAGTCCAGTAGCATGGTGTGTGACACCATGTCAATTGCCATGGATAAGTCAAGAAATATTACTGATACAAAATTGTTGTTATTTCTGTGATGGTTCACTATGTTTGTAAAGGTTAGAAGAGCGGTAGTGGTGCTATGGTGTTGTCGGAAGCCTTGTTGAGTAGGTGACAGCAGGTTGTTAGAGTTTAGGAATTGTACAATTTGGGAGTGTATACATCTTTCAAGTATTTTGGATAATGGGGATAGGATGGCTATTGGTTGGTAGTTGGAGAACTCATAACAGTTTCCTCCTTTGTGGAGAAGGATGATTTTTGATATTTTCCATAGTTTAGGGATGTAGGCTTCCTGTATGGAGCGGTTTATTAGGATGGATATTGGGTATGACAGTGAGTCAGCTGTCATTTTTAGGTAGTCAGCAGGTAGGTTGTCAACAGCAAGGGTGGTGGGTTTGAGTTTTTGTAGGAGTTACTTAATAGTGATGGTGGTGACAGGAGAGAGTGTGAGAGAGGGAATATTGTTAAGGGGCTTGCAAGTGGGGTTGTGTGGTAGGTTTTGGGGATCTGAGAGGACAGTGATATAATTGATTGAGTGAAGTGTTTGTTAAATTGGGATGCAATGTCTGTGGTGTTATTATTGGTGGTGGGAGTTGGGGTGGATATTTTTCCAGGGTTAAGTAGGGAGTTGATGGAATTCCAGAATTTTTGTGGGTCTCCTGTGTGCTTGGTTTGGCTGGTGAGGAAATAGTTTTGTTTATTGGGTATGGTTTGTCTTTTTGCTTGGTTTCTTAGTTTTTGGTAATTTTATTTGGCTAGGTTGGTATTGTCTTTTTTCCAGGATCTCCATGCTCTATCTCTGGCTTTTAATAGGGCACTTGTGTCCCTACCTAGCCATGGAGCATAGTTTGACTTGACTCTGATCTTTCTAATGGGTGCAGCTGAGTTGAGGATGCTAGTGAAAGTGTTGTTGAAGTAGTCTACGGCTTGGTCTAAGTCTAGTGTTAGTAGTGGATCCCAATTACAGTGTTTTAGGGTGTGGTTTAGTTCCTGTGTATTTAGTTTTCTATTATCTCTGACTTGTCTAAAGATAATTGGGTTGGTTATGTTGGAGCGCCTTGGGAGGAATGTAGGGAGGTGGTCACTCAGGGTGTCTGGTAGACATCCAGTGTGATAGTAATGTTTTGGGTAGTTTACTAGTGGCCAGTCTAAGATCGATTGTTTGTGTGACCTTTTGTCTACTCTAATAGGTTCTTGAATGAGTTGGGTAAAGCCAAAGAGATTAATATGTTTGGTGGGGTTGTTGGAGTTGCAGGCTAACCAGTTTGTGTTCAAGTCACCTAAGAGAATGGTTTCATTGGGAAGTTTGACTGAGATCCATTCTAAGAATTCTTCTATAGTGGTAGAGTTGTTGCCTGGGGGATGTAAGTACAGATTATGTTGATTTTTTTGGAATTGTTTATGGCTAGGGTTGAGATTATGGTTTCTGTGTTTTGAAATGCTGGGGGTGGGATATCAAAGGGTTTTACTTTGAGTGTGTTTTTAAAGAGTATGGCTACTCCTCCTCCCTTTTTTTTTGGCCTGTCCTGCCTTATAATGTTATATCCTGGTGGTAGAATTTCTTCATTTTGGATGGTGGGTTTTAGCCAGGTTTCAGTGATAGTTAATATATCTGGGGAGTAGTGTGTTATGAAGGCTTGGAAATCAGGAAGTTTGTTTGGTAGACTTCTGGTATTTATGTTAATCATTAGAAGGTCTGACTTTTGCTTGGGTGGGAGTACGGGGTTGTTTGGTCCTGGGTTTGGGTGGATATCTCCTGATATGAGCAATTTTCTTGGGATTAGTAATATGTGTTTTATATTTTGTGTTGTTTTATATGGTATTTAACTGATATCTTACTGGTATGTGCTGTTGTTAGTTGTGTTTTGTAGATATATAATATTAGGCTTTCTTGAAATAGTGTAGCTGTAATGGGGAAATGTGTGTGATTGTTTGGTTTATTGTATGCTTGTGTTGAATGGTGAATTGTATTATGTAGTGAGGTGCTGGAATGAGGGGATGTGAAATATGTTAGAGATATCAGTGCTAGTAGTAGGCATCCTAAGGTGGCTTTCATTTTGTTTTACTTAGATTTATAGGAAGATGTGAGAGTAGGAGGTAGGTGTAAGTAAAGGTGTGTGTGGTGATGAAGTGAAAGGCTAGGGGTGTGTCAGGTAATTGGTAATTAGAATGAGAGTATGTGGGAGAGGAGATTGGTTGATTTTGGTTGGGGGTGTGGTTTGGGTAAATAAATGTAGGCGTGCTGGGGTGGGCGGACTTTGGGGGTAGGGTAGGGGAGCGGAGTGAGCCCGAAGGGCGAAGGGAGCGGAGCAGAGCCAGGAAGTGATGTATCAGGAGTCAATCAGTGCTGGGGTGGGTGGAATTTGGGGGTAGGGTAGGGGAGCGGAGTGAGCCCGAAGGGCGAAGGGAGCGGGGCAGAGCCAGGAAGTGATGTATCAGGAGTCAATCAGTTTATCCAGTGAGTTTGTGCACTGGACAAATCACCCTGGTAAGTAGTAAATTTCTTTTGAGAACACTATTTGTAGTGACACGATCCTTCCCGTGTTCTGTGATAGATTCCACTTACGGGTGTAGTTAAGGGGAGTTTAATTGTTACTGTTTTAGAGAGGTTGGTTCGTATTTTCTACAAATTAATACTGGAGCTTAGATCTGCTCGTGGTTAATGAGCAAGGAGATTTTAAGCTCTGCTTTGCTGCCACCTAGTGGTGTAGAGGGGGAGAAACCATTAAATGTACTAGCGTACGTTGTTTAAAACTAGAAAAAAGAAAGTAAGTTGGGAGTGGGGGGTGGTGGACACCCTCAGGGTAGTTCCGCAAGTGTGCCGGTCCTCTTACAGGCTTCTATATCTAAACTAATTAAAGAACAAAAACTATTAATCAAATAGTTTGTAGGCTGTAACCTACACTGTGCGTTTGAGGATGCTTCCTTGTTGTCCTGTACTTTGGGAGCTTGTTAGGACTATTCTGTATTTGTAGAGTTTCCAGGTGTGGGGAACAGCTCTAACTAAAAAATGAACTTTCAGGCTGTAAAAAAGAAGAGAGTAGAAGTTATGCTTAAAGGAGAGTGAAGGTAAAGTGCAGAGAATAGCTAGAGGGTAAAGAGCAGAAGCAGAGTTGAGTGTGCAGGTATGGGCAGAGCAGGTTCAACACAGAACAATCAATAACATTTGTTATGTCGATTTGCTAGGTAGAGTAATGTGAGAGGTAGAATATAGACGCTAGGTAGAGTAATGTGAAAGGTAGAGTAGAGATACATCTATAGTGTCGCATATAACATTTTACACATTCTGCCTTTCAAATTAGAAAACTAAAAAAGTTTAAAAAAAAGCGGCCAGTTAAAGGTACAGACTAGCAGTGCTTAGTTAATTCAGAGCTACCATTGCCGTACATTAATCAGAGCTATGATTCAAATGTTTGCAAAAAGGTAGTGAAATGTCGCCCTAACCTTAGCAAAGTATAGGGACAAACGAGCCTTGCTAGTCCTTCAAATAGTGGCAGAAACCTTTAACCATGTTACAACTATTCTAAAGTTTTACTGCTTCCAATGAGAAAGTACAGCAATTATAGTTCACAACAGTGACAAAAGCAAAAAAGGACTACAGTAGATATTAACACTCTTCACTTGCCGTTATAGTAAAAGACAATTATTCAAGCTAGCAGGCATGTATCCCTGACTTAAGCCACAAATACGGCATCAACAGTTACAACGTTGCCCTGGACTAGTATGCCAGCTCTATTGTGCCTATGCGTGAGGATCAGAACCTACTTAACATGCTTAAATTAAATACATATTTGCGTACATAAACATAGTATCAGCAAATTAAATCAGTATATAAATGCTTATATATTGCAGTTATAGCCAGCAGTTTTTAACAGAAATAACAATGGAAGTACTAAAATAAATTAGCACTTACAAGCAGCACACCACGCGGAAAGACCGAGGGGATGTCTTGGTTAGGGAAAATAGTATTTAAAAATGGCACCGCGAGTGCAAGCCCATATATGTATAGTTTGGTTGGATAAAGAGAGGGGAGAGCATGTGATCCAATGGTGGAGGGATAGCCAAAATCCGACTCTGAGATTAGGGGGATGGTTTCCACGTAGTAGAGAGCCAGGAAGTGGTGTATCAGGAGTCATTCAGTTTATCCAGTGAGTTTGTGCACTGGACAAATCACCCTGGTAAGTAATACATTTCTTTTGGGAACACTATTTGTAATGACACGATCCTGCCCATGTTCTGTGATAGATTCCACTTACGGGTGTAGTTAAGGGGAGTTTAATTGTTACTGTTTTAGAGAGGTTGGTTCGTATTTTCTACAAATTAATACTGGAGCTTAGATCTGCTCGTGGTTAATGAGCAAGGAGATTTTAAGCTCTGTTTTGCTGCCATCTAGTGGCGTAGAGGGGGAGAAACCATTAAATGTACTAGCATACGTTGTTTAAAACTAGAAAAAAGAAAGTAAGTTGGGAGTGGGGAGTGGTGGACACCCTCAGGGTAGTTCCGCAAGTGTGCCGGTCCTCTTACAGGCTTCTATATCTAAACTAATTAAATAACAAAAACTATTAATCAAATAGGTCATAGGCTGTAACCTACACTGTGCATTTGAGGATGCTTCCTTGTTGTCCTGTACTTTGGGAGCTTGTTAGGACTATTCTGTATTTGTAGAGTTTCCAGGTGTGGGGAACAGCTCTAACTAAAAAACGAACTTTCAGGACTGTGCGTTTGAGGATGCTTCCTTGTTGTCCTGTACTTTGGAAGCTTGTTAGGACTATTCTGTTTTTGTAGAGTTTCCAGGTGTGGGGAACAACTCTAACTAAAAAATGAACTTTCAGGACTGTACGTTTGAGGATGCTTCCTTGTTGTCCTGTACTTTGGGAGTTTGTTAGGACTATTCTGTATTTGTAGAGTTTCCAGGTGTGGGGAACAGCTCTAACTAAAAAATGAACTTTCAGGACTGTGCGTTTGAGGATGCTTCCTTGTTGTCCTGTACTTTGGGAGCTTGTTAGGACTATTCTGTATTTGTAGAGTTTCCAGGTGTGGGGAACAGCTCTAACTAAAAAACAAACTTTCAGGACTGTACGTTTGAGGATGCTTCCTTGTTGTCCTGTACTTTGGGAGCTTGTTAGGACTATTCTGTATTTGTAGAGTTTCCAGGTGTCGGGAACAGCTCTAACTAAAAAATGAACTTTCAGGACTGTGCGTTTGAGGATGCTTCCTTGTTGTCCTGTACTTTGGGAGCTTGTTACGACTATTCTGTATTTGTAGAGTTTCCAGGTGTGGGGAACAGCTCTAACTAAAAAACAAACTTTCAGGAAGCAGCACACCACGCGGAAAGACCGAGGGTAATACAGTTATATGTTACTTATCATGAACACAAAAATGTGCATGTGTTTTATCCTGGTATCATGAACACAAGCCTGTGCAAGTGTTATATCCTGATATCATGAACACAAGCCTGGGCATGTGTTTTATACTGATACCATCCTGATATCATGGACACAAGACCATGCATGTGTTTTATCCTGATATCAACTGTCCCATTTTCTAGACATGTGCTATTTCAGTCACCTTTGCTCCCACTACTTCTATGGCATGCCTCGCTGCTGCAGTACTCTACAGCATATCAGAGACATTGCCAGAGGTTAAATCTCATCCATGGGTGTTTCTCTTTTAATAGTGTAATTTGTTACATTCCACTGACTGTCAGCTGTCCTGTCATGAGTTTATAGGTTCTTAGGTTAATAGGTGAGGTGGACAATAGGCTAGCTGCCCTGAAGGGACATTTTTAAGGTTAGCCAATGAACTAAGGTCAGAATCAAACACTGTACCTTGTGTCTATGAGGTGAAGACCTTAATCATTGCACCAAACCCACACTTTGTACATTATCTTAGAAACATTGGCATTGTTTCACATGATTCAGTTATATATATTTTTCTACCAGTATTGATATGTCCATTTGGAGGATATGTGAACATCATGTTTATAATAACTTAGGCCATTGATTCGTACATTTGTGCATGGATGTATAATGTTTTGTACAGGACATGTAACATGACAACTTTACTGACTACCCTTGCTAAGCCATTTGTGTGGTACATTGCAGTCTGAGAGTTCTGGGTTTGCTTATATTGAGATCTGTTACTAGCTCTGTTATCATTCCAGTCCCTCTGCACATATGATACATCTCACAGCTGCATGTTTTTATGATGCATTATAGTATGACATCTGGAGTGTTTTGCCTTTACAGTAAAATGTTGATAGACTGGCATGTAGAATAGATTGCTGCAATAACATACCTTGGGGGAAATGTATTTTCCATTTAAATACTTAGGTTCATAGGTTCATAGGTTTATAGGTTCATACTAGGCTATCTGCCCTGGGGCAATTATAAGCCTAGCCCGATTCTGTATGGCTTACGCCACCCCTTGATTTGAGTATACTGTGCCCTTTTTAAGGTTTAGTTTACTGTGCCTTTGTCTAATAGTGACACGGGAGTAATCCCTGGGACAAACCTATGATCCCCCATCCACCTATCGAGATTCTTCTTGAAGAGATTCAGTGAGGTGCTCTGCCTCACATGAACTGGAATTCTATTCCAGAGCGAAGGGAGCCTCTGGGTTATGAACCTGTCCCTCCAGCAAGTTCTATTTATTTCTGTTCTGAGTTTCAAGTCCCTCGAGCGTGTGGCTCTAAGGGATTTAGATTTACTGAGGTGGAGCATGTCCATTAATTCTGGATTTGACATACCTTTGTATGTCAGGCATAGAGCCTCAGTAGGCGGTATGCAACTGAGTAGAGCTGGAGTTTTTTTAACCGAGCAGCATATGGCATCAGTTTGAGACCCTTGATCCTCTTGGTGAGATACTTTTGGGGTCTTTCTAATTGCTGCAGGTGTCGGGTAAGGTACATCCCAAAAGGGGCATTGTATTCTATGATGGGCCTGATGAGGGATGAATAAAGGGGCACGATTACCTCTCTTGATCTAGATGTGAAACCCTTCATGATGAGGTGGGCTATGTAGAAGGTCTTTCTAACCACTTTGGTCCCCAGGTCCCTAATAACTTTCTCTGTACTTAATGGGTTTCCGCCTATGTGGTAATTTGTGGGCACATTGTTTTTGCCAAAGGGTATGACTATACATTTTTTGGCATTTAGCTTTAAACCATGGCACTGGCACCAGTTATCTGTCACTGTGAGACCTTTTTGAAGGATGTTTGTGTCAGCTGGAGAGTCGATTATGGTGCCCAGTTTGCAGTCATCTGTGAACTTGGTAAGCCATAGTCCTCCCACGTTTGCCTGTACCTCAGAAAAGTATATACCGAACAAGAGTGGTCCCAGGACAGAACCCTGTGGGACACCACTTGTGACCGGTTTCAAGTCTGACATGGCTCCAGCAACTCTCACTCTGTGGGTTCTGTCTTTGAGCCAGTTTACGACCCATCTTGTGACATAGGGGTTTATATTTAAGCTGGATAGCTTATCTATGATGCCCGAGTGGGGTATTGTGTCAAATGCCTTTGCAAGGTCCAGATAGGCTATGTGGACTACCTTCCCTTCATCTATGGCTTTGGTGACTGTTTTGAAGAAGTCAACCAGGTTCAAAAGGCAGGATCTGCCCTTGACAAAGCCGAACTGGGTAGGATCTAGTGTCTGTAGGTCCCCAATGTCTTTGTTTATGAGTTCCATGATGATCCTCTCCATAGCCTTGCAGACTAAGCTAGTCAGGCTTATGGGGCGATAGTTTCCAGGGTCCGTAGAGGCTCCACCTTTGTGGAGTGGGACCACTGTTGCTGTACGCCATTCTGTGGGCACATATCCTGTAGTGAGGCTGAGATTGTATAGCTGTTTTATTTGAGGGATTAGTTCCTCTTGGAGTTCATGTATGACGCAACCTGGGATGCCATCTGGTCCCATGGAAGCAGTGTTTTTTGCTTTGGAGAGGACAGCCTTCACCTGAGCATCAGAGATGTTTGGGAGGCAGCCCTCTGCCGGGATAGATACTTGCTCTTTTGGGGGAGGGGTGGAGAAGTTTGCACTGAACCTGTCTGCCAGGATATTGGCGATGTCTGTGGGTTCATTGTATTTTTTGTCATTTAGAATCAACTCAGAACAAGTGTGGGAGTTGCATCCCAGGTTCCTAACATAACTGAAAAAAGCCTTATGATTGTCTTTGGTGTCCTGTGCAATTTTTCTCTCGAAGCTGGCCTTGGAGGATTTTATGAGGGATCGTAATTTTTTGCTAGTACTGATCAGAGATGCCTTCCCTATTAGGGATTTTGCTCTATCATGTAGTAGCTTCCTCCTTCTGTTGTACAGTTTATTTATGGCAGGGGTCCACCAGACTGGACGCCTGCCTTTGGATGATTGGGTCTTGGTTTTGTTTGGGATAGCATGATCCATGCATTCCTGGAGATGTCTGTAGAATGCGTTTATATAGGAATCTGCAGTTTGGGCTGTAGTTTCCACTGGCCTTGGGGCCTTGAAGGATTCCACTTCAGTTTTGAGAAGTGAGAAGTTCGCTTTTGAGAAGTTTTTCACTGTGGTTTTCTGGGCTGGGGTGGGGTCGAGATGTGGACATCCAGTGAAATTAATTTATGGTCTGATCTTACCAATGAGGGATATACTTCTGGTGTGGAGCATAGAGTCCCCATGTTGGTAATGATCAGGTCTAGTATGTTGTCCCCTCTTGTGGGAGTGGTGACTAGTTGTTCCATAGCATTTGAGTTTATAATTTCCAGGAACCTTTGGGCTAAGGTGCTGGGGCTTGAGTAGTGCTCCCAGTCAATGTTTGGGTAGTTGAAGTCGCCCAATATAATGGTGTTCGGAGAGATCTTCATGTTCTCCAATGTTTTCAGGAAAGCCGAGTGGGATTCCTGACTTTGAGAGGGTGGTCTGTAAGATGCTATAAACTGAAAAGCAGTCTTGCCCACTGTTAGTTGCACATGGATGGTCTCCGATACTTCATGCAATGCCACTAACCTGGAGGTGTGGATATCCTTGATAAATATGGAAACTCCCCTCCTTTTATGGTTCGGTCCGGGTTTTGGGGCGAAAAGCATGATATGAGGTATAGCCTGGTAGTGCTGGGGTGCTCTCTGGAGCCTTGAACCAGGTTTCTGTCACTGCACAGATATCGATGTTCTCCATACTGAGGAGAGCTTCGAGTGCGTGCATCTTGAGGTTAAGACTTCTGACGTTAAGCAGCATTACCCTTAGTTTCTTGTTCCTTGTGCTGTCTATGGGGGTGGGTTTGACTTTTGAGCCTTGCCTAAAAAGGCACTATGGGGTGGCAAGAGCCTTTGCCAATATCTGAAAGCCCAGTGGTGACAGGTGCAAGCCGTCCCTAGCGAAGCAACGTGGCTTGTCGAGCATGTCATCCCAGGCTGACAGACACTGGATCCCCTTTGAATGACACCAAAATTTTAGCCAATTGTTAAAATCGATCATTTTGTCTTTGTACTGTGGCATCATTCTAGGTGAGGGTAAGATGCTGCTTAAGGTCAGGGTCATACCAGCCTGGGCTACATGATCAGAGAGCTCCTCTATGTCTCTTTTCATGTAGTCCAGGGAGGTACATCTCAGGTCATTCACACCAGCATGTACAATGTCTGAGTCATATTTGTATTTGCTTTGGAGTGACCTGAGTGCTTGCGTTATGTGGCGGATCCTAGCACCCGACAGGCAACTCACCGTGATCTTCTCTTTATTCAGCCTGGTGAGCGGGATGTCAGTGTGTCTGACAATAGAGTCACCTATTACAAGAGTATCAGGTGTGTTATTCAGCCTTAAGGGCTGTGGCTGCTTGGCACACTGACTTTGTGGGCTATGTGTTGTGCGTGTTTTGCTTTGAGATAGCGTTTGCTTGGATGTCTGCTTTGGAGGTCTCTGTTGCTTAGGTAAATTTTTATTTAGAGCCTCCGAGTATGTTTTTGTGTATTTATGTGTTTGGTTCGCTGATGTGGTGGGACTATGTGATACTGGAATTGTGTTGTGTGAGGTTACCTTCTCCTCCTGACTGGTTACACCAGTTTTGAGATGAGAGAGCTCAGCCTCCAGTTTGGCTAAATAGTTGCATCTCTCACATATATTTGAACCTGTTTGGAGGAGGAGAGGGTTGTCCGTGTACATGAGACAGTTGTAACATTGCCTCAAAATTCCCAGATTCACCAGCTGGACTGGAGAGGAAACCATTGACTGACCTTTGGACATGCTAGAGTAATATAGGGAAACTGAATTTAAGACGGACCAATAGAGGACAGGGTAATCGTAGAGAGTATAAGAGTAAGTAGTGCTTATGGTTTAATAGTGCTAACTTGTAGGATTACTTAATTAGACCAGTGAAGGGCCTTAGAATGAGAATATGTTGTTTAAATTGAGAGATAGAGCAGTTCTAAGGGAAAAAGTGAACAGCAGACTTTGTGGAGCCAGGAATAGTTTAAACCCAATTAGGCGGCGCTGCCCGCTGTTGTGCTATGCACAAAAATGCGCAAAACCGAGCAAAAGAGGGTTTTAAGAGAGGAAGATGAAGGATTTTGGAATTGACCCAAAATGGCCAATAAAACTACAGTTTCAAGTCAGTAACCACTCCCACAGGAGCAGGCAGGCTGCTCAATGTTTTTCACTGCCACTGATCAACAGAGAGACTTCCCTTTAGCCCAAGCAAAAATGGCCTCCAAGAAACTTACAAACAGTTCAAGAACAGCAAGCCTGTAACTGAACTTTTTTAAATCTCAGAAAAGTGGGAAAAAGTAAGGTTTTTTTTGTTTTTTTGTTTTTTCAGGGATAGCAGAGGTTCACAAGTATCAACAAGTTATAACAGTGCAGTAAATGACCCCACACAAGAGTGCTAGGCCAAAGACAGATAAAATGCAAGTTTTGAGAAAAAAACGATTTTAAAAATAAGTGCAAACAGGAAATTCAGTAAACAGCTCTAGGTTGTGCTCTAAATACAGTTACTAATGCAGAAATCAAGTTTAACAAGCCAGAAAATGCTCAAAATAGGCGGCTATGCAGAAAAACTTAGCAAATAAACAGAGGAAAAATACTTAAAACAGAATTGTATGGGTGCACAGCTAACAGTCCACATTGTTGTTATATATGATGTGTACTCTTGTAACATATAACTGTATTACCTTTAAATCCTATGTATCTCATGGATACTTCAAAGTATGTTTAATGTTTGTATTGTCTGGCATTGGTTTGTATGTTGTACATTTGCCGTTTTGTTAGACAACTCACTTTGCACCTTGATGTGGTGGATGAAAGCACTTATCATGAATTAAAGCTGAGTTATTCCAGTAATGATGCCTGTTTGAGTTTGTTTCTTTAGTACTTACACTGAAGAGGAATTAGCATCTAAGGTTTTGTAACATTTAAGTCTTTTTATTTTTCATTTTTCACAATTAATAAGGAAGTGAAGTCAATCCTTTACCTTAGCAGTGGGGACAACTATCTAGAGGTGGACAAGCCAGAGAAGACTTGAGCTTGGCTTGAACCTGAGTTTAATCTCGGTTCTGGCTCATGACACAGAAGGTTAAAGAGACAAAAATACACCAGCCACAATCATAAGTGTTTTTTATGTTTTTTTTTTTTTTTGAATAACTACTGCCTATTGATTAAGATCAGACCTGCAGGCTGTGAGTGCTTTCTGATAGTTCAGGTCTGCATATCTAAGCAATGAGGTTGACTGCATTACCAGGCAGGGTGGTGTCACATGCTATAGTGCTTAAAAGGAAGAAGATTAAAACATTTTTTTCATGGGGAGGACTATTGCAAGATATTGTAGTTAGGCAATGCTTTTATAAAAAGATGTGCAGATCATTTTTAGGATGAGGGGTGCATTACTTCATTTACTCAAGAGTGATTGCATGTTTCCATGGACTGGGCAGAGCCTGTATCAGTGAGATAAAGAGAGATCAGGAGAGCTCTTGGAAAGCACTAACAATACTAAGGACAACAGGAGCTGAATTATTTTGTGTTTCCTTGTTTTCATTGAGGTAGCCCTCAGTCTTTCAATTGTCCCTGATTTTAGCTCAATGCTATGAACCTCCAAGAGATGCTTAGTGTAGGTTTGGGGGTTACTGTAAGTGTTCAAGAGCAACATGTTGAAACTACATGATTATCATATTAGTTGTTTCTTTTTCATTCAATCTTCTCACCCTCAAGCATCAGACATGTATAGAGAACTGGGCAGCCTTTTTGGGGAAGGGGTATGGAGGCATCTTGTACAGGAACACAAGGCCATTGTATAATTACTGCTGGCAAATAAAAGTGCTGTGACCCATTGGGAGCAGTGTATTTTTTACCAAACACAAGTTAAAATAACAAAATGTTACTGTAGTTCTTATATTTTCCATATTTCTCAATGATAAATTAATGTACAAAAAGGTGCTATCATTTTTGGGGGCATCCACAGATGAGAGCAAAGAGCAGTTATGGCTGACATGGTTTGTTGATGAGCAGTATCCATCAAAGAGCAACATTTGTCATTATTATTATATTTTGTAGCAACTTCATAGTCAGAGGTGATGTACCTTCTCAAAAGGGGTACAGGCCTCTCGGACTGTGTGTGTATGTTGTACCCAAATCGGTTATTAAGAATATTGATTTTTTTATTACTGTGGGTTGCCTTAAGGGACTGAAATATGCTTTTTTACATAAAACTAAAAGAATTGTTCTGCGCACCGTTTGTTCTGCTGTGGCGACTCCTAACGGGAAAAATCCAGAAGGAGAAGACGACATACAACTAAGAAAATCAAGCTTTTTATATTGCCTTTGCTCTATTTAGGCGGTGTATCTATTTTTTTTTTTGGGGGGGGTTGTTTGACCATTTCTTGCAAAGTGTGGTTGAACTACTGTGCACTAAATCATCATTAGATTAGAAGGGGAAAAATGAAATTTTTCCATGAGCCAAGGCAACATTTCTGTTCCTGCATAGACAATGGAGTACTTGTATTCTATTGCTTATTAGAATTGTTTTTTCCATTTTTTATTGTCAGCAGAATTGGCCATTGTGAAGAAGGTAGCTGAGTGTAAGCTGTTAGAAAGTGTAAAAAGCACACCATCGGCATTCTTTCAGTGAATGCTGGCAATGTTCATAGGTTCATAGATAGGTACTAGGCTATCTGCCCAAAGGCATTTATAAGCCTAGCCAGAATGATGTCTGTTTGGCTGCATTTATTTATTTTTGTTACTTAATCACGTCTGGATTTCCAGATGTAGTTGTTTTTAATAGAGCTACTGCTTTGATTGTCTGCTCTAGCTTGGCTCTGGCTCAACTCTTCTTCACAGATCCCAGGCTTGGCCACCTTTACAGCTATCTCCTTGCATCTTTGTTGTGGTTTTTCATGCCATAACAAAGCAACTCATGCTGAACAGGAGCAATTGGCCATGGGAGGAGGGTGTGTGTGCACTCAATCATCCCTAACAGATATGACGGAGTCCCTGTTATCTCTATCTGGAGTGCAAAACGTCTCCCTCATTCTCGGTGGAAGATATGACTTTCCTTGTTTCACTATTTACTGAAAACTTTCACTGGGAATCTTCCAAATCATCCTCATCATACACATTATACAGTGCCAGACTGCATCACTTGAATATAATTCAATCATATTTTCTCATTTATTAAGTTTTATCACTTTCTACTTCATATCACACCCAGCTACTTTTAGAACGAGTAACATAACAAATCATATTCTGTCACTTGCTTTCTAATTTTCTGAAATTTACATTCCAAACTGCTAGTAAGTTGCTTTGCAGTTTCTTATCCTGTGTACCTAGGAATTCCATGTAACAGATACTGGTAGAAGCTTCTCTGAGCATTTAATCCCATTTCTACAAGTGCAGCACTCTTGCACAACTCCTTCATCACTAGAAGTTTCTATTATTCATGCAACAAACTACTTATATCTGAACATGATAAAATATACAATGAAAATGACTCATTTCAACACCCAGTATGCACTTTATACTTCAGGCCTACACAATCAAGAATAATCGTTAAAAAGCTGGTTACAAATACAAAGACATTCAGACTGTATACCCCCCCCCCCCCCGTCCCCAAATCAGCTCTTTCTTTTCCTACATTTTACAGTCTTGGATAAAAATCAACCTCATTGGTGATTTTTGGTATGAGTTGTAACCAGTTACCTGATAGCTACCCTGCTACAGAGTTTAAGAAATTATTCTGTTCTTTGTTCTGACTGCTCTTAAAGAATTCCAGTTATTATTGATATATTAATATTGCCCATTAGCAGTAACTTCCCCTTTCAATACTATTTTAATAATACCATCTATCTTTCTTTTCCTGAAAACAGGTCCTTTTCAAGAAAACTGCTCTGTATACATCCTTTGTTGGAATGATAATACTTTTTCCAGTCTCTCACATGACTTATTGTGTCTCCTGTCTGTATCCATGATCAGTTAAGACTGCATAAAGCCATTTATATGACTGGCATTTCTATGTTGCTATAGGGTGACAGATATTACATGTTGAGCTAATTGATTCAGAGTCCTGACCATTTTATGTTTTGTTGATTAATGGGAAATATCCAGTGTTACCATGTAGTCTAAATTGCTATGTGACTGCGTGGTTTCATCATGGTTATTAAATCATTCTATTCCTCCATTAAAAGCAGATGATGTCACCAATAACATAGTAGACAGGTGATGTCACAGAATGAATGTCATCAAGATCGTAATAACTACTGGATTCTAGAACTGTTTATAGTTGGTTTTATTCATTCCAGGAGTGAGGCTAGGCATTTCAGTATAGTATAGACTGCAACATGCAGTCATTTGAGGCTTACAATTCCTTTCACAAATCTTTCTCTGTTGCCTTTAAAGATGTTAGCAGTAACCCATTAGAAGACACAATCAAAAAGGATAGTTTTGTGAATGTCTGTGGAGTATGGGCAGTAGTAGCTCAGATATTTTCTGGTTTGCTTTTTGAGGCTAGCTTATGAGTTATTTTCTTTTTCAACTTTTCATAAAAGAAGGTGGTATGTTCACTCATCTTTTTATGACACTGAGAAAAGACACATAATGCAGATTAAGTCACATTTTGTTTAGTTTACCTGCTGAAAGGTTTACAAGATTTAAGTACATTTAACATATCTGTTACATTTATTCTCAAGGATTACACATTATAGCAACAAACACCCTTAGTTTTCCAGTCTCATCCTAGTTTGCTTTTGGGAATGCTCATCTAGGGAAAAGACAAACACTAAAAATAAATCAAAAATATTCTGAGCTTTTTTTGCCCAAACACAAACATTCATAAAGTCATGACTGTGACTGAGCCCTCAAATGTTGACTATCGGCAACTTCAAGTGGAACTGGAAAAGATTTACAAATGGATTTGTGAGTCTGTTGCTCTCTTTACTACATTGAAGTAACTATCCTGGACTGTGGAGTGATTTCCACCAACTATAAAGACTTAGAATCCAGCAGTTGTTATAATCTTGATAATATCCATTCTGTGACATAACTTATTTGCTATGTCACTGGTCGCATCATCTACTCTTAATGGAAAAATGTAAGACTTAAATATCTGTGATTAAGCTCCAGGGTTACACAATTTAGATTATTTGGTTACTTCGGATTTCACTATTAATTAATAGAAAACAAAATAGTCAGGGTTCTCTGACTTTTTACTTCTGCGTATAATATCTGTTACCCAACAGTCATGTAACAGAGCCAGTTGTATTACTGGTGTTAATAGGTCATAGCTGCTGGTGCACAAAGGGAGGTGACACTGTGGACTACACAAGAGAATGGAAAGAGCATCAGCATCATCTGCAGGGCTGTATACAGACCTGAACCCTTGGAAAGGACCTGTTCTCATGAAAAAGAAAAACATCAGATTCATGATGCAGGAAGGTTTGTCTCAAATAAATAACTGGTGTCAAAATAATGGTCTGAAAGTAAATACCAAAATGCATTATTGTATCCTTTGGGAAGCCATCTACCCCAGGGAACTACCTCATTGACAATACATCCTTAAAAGTTGACCCCAGTTGTCCTGGATTAGGGAAGTTATGTGGACAGTGACCTATCCTTTGGTCAACATGTGTCTATTGTTGTATGAAAGTCCTTCTATATTGCACAGCTTATAAAAAAGGGACTATGTCTAGATATAGGTATGTCATTGTTCCCCTTTACACAGCCCTCATTAGGTCAGTCATTGAATATAATGCCCCATTTGGCATGTATCTGATCAAATATATGCAACAACTGGAACACCCACAGAGCTACCTTACTAAAAGGATGCAAGGCCTAAACAACATCTCCTACATGGGCCAACTCAAAGCCTTGTCACTATACTCTGTATCCTACAGACTGTTAAGATGTAACCTGTGTCTAGCATACATAGCATCCTCTGACCCCTTCCTGATGGATTTACTTTACATCAGCAAGTCACATGGCATCAAAAATACTCAGTCTAGGAATCTAATACTCTTCTACAACATCAACAGAATGGTTTGGAGGGGCAGGTATATATCATAGAGGAAACAGACTGCCCATCCACATAAAAGAAACTTCATCCCTGCCCATATTCAAGTACAATTTAGATCTATGGATGGAAAACAGAAAATTTACCCCAGGACTGCCACCTGTACTACTAATGGACAGATACAGACCCTAAATGGTTTATCCCATGCATGGATCCCCTCAAATTATATATGGTATGATTCCAGTTATTCGTATTGGGGTAATACATAATAATGGACTAGTGAATGGGTAAGGCCAATCTATAACCAAATGGGATAGGTTCTTTTAGGCATAAAAAGAGAAATTGGCTAAGCTTAAAATGGCCACAAAGGGCAGCTAGCCTAGTACTTAGATATGAACCTATGGTGTTATAATATTACTGATGGAGGAATTCACTGTTGATGAATAACCCTAATATTCCACTAATAACTGGGACACTGAGATCAGAGTCACCAAAGTGCAAGATAATTTATTGTAGTCTGTAAAATGTTGGCCATCGGGTAGCTAGTTTTTGCAAGTCCCATTTCATTATTACTTCAATATGAATGTGGGAATCAACAGTAAGGTCAATATCTGAGACTATAATCATTTAGAAGACAAAAGGAGTTGATTTGGAAGGAAATGTAGTGTGAACTGATTCAGAAACTCCCATGTGAAAGCATACCTCTCAGATGTCCTGATGTTTGCAGAATATCCAATTTCTTGTCTAATACTTCTGGTCTGTTTCTCATAAAATCATGGTTTTCTAACAAATTACTAGCAAATTATTGATGACTGAAGTCAGAAAATTATGGCAAGCAGTTGTGTCAGACTTCATATTCTTCAGAAAATGAATGCTAATGAAAACCCTTTCATTCTATCTACTTTCTAAGTTTCTACGAGCAATATTTAAAAAGTGTCCCTGTATTTGGGCTTTGGTCCCCAATTATTTGTGGCTTTGTCCAGACTGCTTGTTCTAAGAGGTTCAGAGGTATGCATGGAAGTTTGTAGTAACTCGTGACACCGACTTTTTTATTCTACTTAGGAAGGCAAAACCAACCATTTCCAGAATGGTAGATTCAAGAAGTAGGTGCAGACAGAGAGGCACCAGTGAGATTCAGGATTTAATAATTACTAAAAATGCAAGAAAGAAACCTTGTAAATTCACCTAAGTCAAGAAGTGGTAAGTCTTCAAAGTACTTGAGAATTACAGATTGATCTTACATTTATCAGACTGTGTTGCCTGACAGAGTATATCAAGTTAATCTAGCTGTTTGGACTCATTATGAAAGATCACTTAAAACACAGAAAGAGACGTGCACATTTCCATTCAATGGAAAGTGTTACTGTGAGAAGGTGAGAAGACCATGTTCTAGTTTCAATCCCACCACTGCTAACCATAATTAAAAAATGTGTAGTGGACAGGGGATGTGGTGCTTTGGTCCACTCCAGTGCCTACCAATAATTTTATCTTTAATCTTAAACTCTAATGGCCATTCGGGTTATGGTCTGTCAAATATCATCAGTGTTACTAAGCAGATAAAGATTTTTAAAAAAGAGCACTCAAATATAAATACCTAAACAGCTTAAGGAGTACAGCTAGGGCACAAGTACACTCACATGCTACACATTGTAGCCTTCAGTATTAGCTTACACAAGCACAGCTTCACACTGAACACCCTACTGAGGCGATTCTCTGTCTTGGATCCATAAACCTATTTTTCTACCACTCTCTCTCTCTCTCTCTCTCTGAGTTACAGTGGCTTCCTGGGCTTAGTAGCACACAGTAAATGTACTTTAAAGTCTTACAGTAACACACACACACACACACACACACATGCACACACATGCACACACATGCACATACACACACACGCGCACACACGCACACACACACACACAAACACACACACACAAACACACACACACACACACACACACACACAATGGTTTCCTATTATGATCAATATCTATTTAAATTTTCTTTAAAATTCTCTTGATCTTGTCTCAAGCCACTTTTATTTTGAAAACTGAAGTAAACTTGACTAACAAAATAAAAGTAGCTTGTCTCGAGCTACTTTTATTTTATCAGTCAAGTTTACTTCAGTTTTCAAACTTATAAGTCAACCTTGTCTCCATTTCTTATACTTTTTTTGTCTTTCTCTTTATTATCTTAAGTATCTGTTTCTTATGCAATTGTATCCTCCTTAACTTTTTGTGCCTAGATCCTGATGCTAAAAATTTCTTTGCAATCAATTTCCCTTTCAAAACTTGTCACATTCCTTCTGCAGTCTTTCCACCGAATGTATCTCTCCAATTAGTTTACATAGGGACTGCTTTGCATCAATATAATCTGTTATTAATCTTGGTGTAATGCAAAGAAGCTTACTTTGTATTTTCTTCCAAATCAACTATCTTTCTTTTTATAAGTGTTAACATTTTTGGATAAAAATCTACCTTACTTATGGATTCCTGCATTTTTGCTGAGGTAGTAATGAAATATGACTAGCTGTAACCACCGGGTCTATATTAGAACACCGAACTTTCAAAATTTCGAGTGTTCTAATATCAACCCATTTTCAGCAAATGCTGAAAATATCGAAGAAGCAGAAAACTGAATTTTTTCCTAGGGAAAGAATTTGGTTGTCCGTTTCTGTTGCTTCGGTATTTTCAGCACTGTGGTGGAAAGTTACGGGTCAGGTTCAGGTAAGTGTGCGATTGTGTGGACGTGAGGATTAGGGCAGGTTAGGTGAGTAAGGGTTAGGGCATGGGTCAGGTGAGTGTGCGATTGTGTGGATGTGAGGGTTAGGGCGGGGTAGGTGAGTTAGGATTAGGGCGCGGGTGAGGTGACTGTGTGATAGTGATAGACCTTATGGTTAGAGTTTGGGTTAAGGTAAGTGGATAGTTAGTGGTGTATGTATAGTTTAGTGTAGGGTAGGTGTAAGAGTTTAGGTGTATGTGTGTGGATTGCTGTTTGTTTGGTGTGCTTGTGTTGTGTGTGTGTGTGTTTTGGAAAAGCAAATTTTTTCCCTAGGATAAAATTTGCTGTTCTGTATGTTTGACGTTTTAAATTTTTGATTAATAGGGTTTGATATTAGAACACTCGAGAATTTGAAAGTTTGGTGTTCTAATATAGACCCGTAACCATCTACCTCATGGCCATCCTGTTATAGAGTACATGAAATTATGTGCTTTTTGGTGTGACTGCTCATGCTCACAGAGTGTTGCAGTTATCACTGGTGTATTATTGTTATAGTTTAGGAGTTAATTCCTCTTTGAAAGACAATAATCCAATCTGTATTTCTTCATTTTCCTCTATGCAGGTCATTTGCAGGAGAGCAGCACCATATTCACCAATGTGGACATGAGAATGCTCTTTCTACTGCCCTGCATGACTCACAGTGTCTCCTCTCTCTGCCCAGTAGCAGCTAAGACTGCTTAAAATCACTTTTATATGATTGTGATTGCTATGTTGCTATACAAAGAGAGGTACAGCTTGAACTAAAAGCGACAGTGTCCTGACTATGTTTTTTTGTCATTAACTATCAGAAAAAAATTCAGAGTAACCATGTAATCAAAAGGGTCTATTTTGTTTTGTTGAATCTCATTTCACTGAATTTAATTTCACCCTGACCACTTCACTGGAAACACAAATTACTGAAAACTCATTTCACTGAATCTCATTTCACTGAACTGAACTTAGTATATATGGCACTGTGTAGAGTACTGTAAGGCAAGTAAAAGGTATATGACCTTTTCCCCACTGTAGTGTGATCCTGGAGTTAGTATATATAGTTGGGAGGAGGGCACATGTCCTGTTCATGTTGCAAAAAAGATCGAGATCCCTGAGTCAGGTGTTAACTCTAACAGTCCACTTATGATTGTGTAATGCATCTGACAGTATAGGATCTTTTGAGTCTCTGTATACAAGGCAGATGGCACCTCTTAGTAGGTTGTTTGATATCAGGAAGAGGGTTAAAGCTTTGAGATGGTCTGTGTAGTTTTTTTTTATTCTTTAAGCCTTTGATGTCTGTAGTGATAAAGTATTGTGGTCATTCTAGCTGTGCCAAATGTTTGGACGTGTAAATATCAAAAAGGGGCATTATATTTAACTGATAATAGTCCAAAACCAGTTAGTGGTACAGGTAAACGGGTCCATCAGCAAAATGAAGTATAAAATAAGCAAAAATAGAAGAAGGCTCCAGACCACGGCACTTAAAAAGATAAACTCTTTAATAACAAAGCAATGGGTGAGCACTTTCACAGCAACAACATCAGGTCTGATGAAGCAGCTTGTTCCAGCCAGGCAGGAATTACAAACTTAAGCTACAGGAATTATTTTCTTTTTCATCATTTCATAGAATAAGGTGACATCTTCACATATCTTTTCATTTCACTAAAACAAGATACATATTGCCCAATAAATCATATTTATATTTTACTGTCTGAAGTCTCTAAAATACTTGTCTACAGCTGACATATCTTTTACACTATGACCCAGGAAATAGTGGGACATTTATTTTCAAACATCACACGTAGGAACACTCATGATTATTGCATAGTCAACCCGGCACACCATCAGTTTTCTTGTACCTTTCCACGTCTCACTTTTGTGAATATCTCTTTCATGCAGCCTCAGTTTTCTTATATCTTCTACTTCTCACTTTTGTGAATGTCTAACTGGTGTAGCCTCAGCTTTCCTGTATCTCCCAATTCTCACTTTTGTGAATATCTGTCTGGTGCAGCCTCAGTTTTCTTGTATCTTCCCCAATTCTCACTTTTGTGAATGTCTGTCCAGCACAGCCTCTGTTTTCTTGTAACTTCCCACTTCTCACTTTTGTGAATAGCTGTCTGGTGCAGCCTCAGTTTTCTTGTATCTTCCCACTTCTCACTTTTGTGGATGTCTGTCCGGTGCAGCCTCAGTTTTCTTGTAACTTCCCACTTCTCACTTTTGTGAATAGCTGTCTCTTGCAGCCTCTGTTTTCTTATAACTTCCCACTTCTCACTTTTGTGAATATCTGTCCAGCACAGCCTCTGTTTTCTTGTAACTTCCCACTTCTCACTTTTGTGAATATCTGTCTGGTGCAGCCTCAGTTTTCTTGTAACTTCCCACTTCTCCCTTTTGTGAATATCTTTCTAGGGATAACATAAATAATAATAAGTATTCTGAGCACCTATTGACCAAACTCCACAAATATTCACATGGTCATCTTCTGTGAATGTGTCATCAAATGCTTGACTTATGTCATCTTCAAATGGAACAGGAAAATATTTGTGCATATTATATTATTTGTACATATATTATCTATTTGTACATATTAAATATTTGTACATGAGGTGTGAGCATCAAAGGACAGGTTGCTGCTGTCTGAACTGCCTAGCGTGGCTTCAGGAATAAATTCAAGCAACTATAAGCAGTTCTAGAATCCATCATTTGTTTTGAATTTGGTAACATGCCTTCTGTGACATCACCTGTTTACTACCACATTAAAAGAAGCTGTTCTCAGCTTAAACATTGAATAAAAGAAGGAGCTGATTTGGAAGAAACACTATGGGAGCTGCTTAACATTTAAAACCATCATTTATACTTATTTTTCTGCATCGTGTAGGTCAGGAGAT
Source organism: Protopterus annectens (assembly GCF_019279795.1). NCBI lineage: Eukaryota > Metazoa > Chordata > Ceratodontiformes > Protopteridae > Protopterus > Protopterus annectens. The sequence goes on along the minus strand of NC_056740.1, from coordinate 318,893,874 downwards.
TAAATGGACACAATGGGTGTTGACAACAGACATTTTTGTTGTGCATTTTTTCGGGGTCTGATGCAAGTAGTTTTCTTGCTTGAACTGCTAGGGATGAAGGAGTTGCATGGTAGTGTTGGTCATTGGGAAATTGTATTGAAAACAAGTAATATTTTCACAGGATGTATAACTGGAAAGCAAGTCAATAATAGATGGAAATGTACATTTCAGAAAGTTATAAAACAGTATCTGAATCTGATTTATCATGCTACTCAATTTGAAAGCAGCTAGAGTGATTTGATATAGAAACTGATAAAGATTAGTAAATGATACAATTTGCGCAAGTAGTCTGCAAGAGCTCTGTTATTGCAACGTATGACGGGGTTGATTTGGAAGTTCTGTGCACATTTGTAAGTAACTAGTGACAGAAAGTATTTTATTCTGCAAAAAATATAAGATCAACATTTCAGTTCTCATAGATATGAGAAGTATGTGCAGATATGGTAAGATCAAATATTTAAGAATTATTGAAATGCAGGAAATAAACAGAGTAAAGTCATCTAGGTCAAGGAAGCATTAAGCTTACAAAGTATTTAAAAAATACAGAGTAGAAATCATATTTATTTCATTGTGTTGCCTGGAAGAGGATATTTTGTTAAGTGACCTGTTACCGCTCAGTATCAAAGACCACTCAAAAAGAGAGCAAAGAAAGACAGCCCCATACACACTAGGTCTGTTTAACATACATATTTTCATTTTGTTGAAAGTAAGTGAAACTTTATCTACTGTGAGCACAAAGGAAAGATCAACATGGAGTTTGAATCCCTCCACTGCTACTCACTATGCTACAATGTGTAGTGGACAGGAGCTATGGTGCTTTGGTCCACTCCTCTTCCCAGCAACAAATTCATACTTAAGCTAAAAGTCTTATCATCACCATTCATAGGTTCATAGGTAGGTACTAGGCTATTGACCTAAGGGCCTAAGTAAGCATAGCCAGCAAGGTTCTCTGGCTTATGCCACCCAAGAAAGTTAATTTCCTGTACCCCTGTCGAGCAGAGCCACAGAAGTATTCTCCAGGATGTATTTCCTATTTCCCATCCACTCATTAAGATTTTTGATGAAGAGTACTAATGAGGAACTTTGCTTGACATAGATGGGTATCTTGTTCCAGAGTATAGGAAGTCTCTGGGACAGGAATCTATCCCTCCAGCATGTCCTGTTATTGTGGTGAAAAGGTTTAGGTCCCTAGAGCATGTGGCTCCAAGGGATTGGGATTTCTGTAGGTGTAGCATGTCCAACAGCTCTGGGTTTAACATAGCTTTATATGTTAGGCAGAGATCTCCTCGGAGTAGGCAATATGCGACAGAGTAAAGCTGGAGTTTTTAGATGGTCAGTGTAGGGCATCTGTTTGAGGCCAGTAATCCTCTTTGTGAGGTACTTCTGTGGCCTTTCCAGCTGCTGCAGATGTCTTGTGAGGTACATTCCAAAAGGGGCATTGTACTTTATAATGGGTCTAATGAGTGCCGAGCAGAGGGGAACAATGACCTCTTTTTTCCTGGATGAGAACTCTTTTGTGATGAGGTGTGCCACATAGAAGGATTTCCTAACTACTGTGGTGATGTGATTATCAAAGGAGAGACTACTGTCCACCTGGGTCACAAGGTCTCATCACACATTCGGCATTAAGTAGACTGCCATTTATGTGGTAGTTCATGGGTACAGAGTTTTTACCAAAGGGGATGACAATGCACTTTTTGGCACTGAGCTTGAGGCAATGGCTCTGACACCAGGCATCTGTCTCATTGAGACCCTTCTGTAGGATGTCCACATCATTTGGAGACTTGACTATGGTTCCTAGTTTGCAGTCATCTATGAACTTCATTAGCCAAAGGCCTTCTGTGTTAGCCTGTACTTCAGAGAAGTAGATACCAAACAGGAGAGGTCCCAGGATGGAACCCTGTGGTACTCGACTTGTCACTGGTTAGAAGTCAGATTTGGAGTTTGCAACTTTTACAGTGTGGGTTCTGACAGTGAGCCAGTTGGCAACCGATCTTGTGATGTAGGAATTTATACCTTGTTTAGTGTGTTTAGCTATAATTCCAGAATGGGGGATGGTGTTGAAAGCCTTGGTGAGGTCAAGATAGGCTGTGTGAACCACCTTACCCTCATCTACGCTTTGGTGACTGCCTCAAAGAAGTTGATCAAGTTTAGAAGGCATGATTTGCCTTTCACAAACCCGAACTGGGTGGGTTCCAGAGTTTGGAGGTTACCAATGTCTTTGTTTATGAATTCCATAATGATACATTCCATGGCCTTGCGGACCAGGCTCATCAGGCTAATAGGGTGATAGTTCCCAGGATCAGTGGTGGCTCCCCCTTTGTGGAGTGTGATAACTGTTGCTGTGCGCCATTCAGTGGGCACAAAGCCAGATGTGAGACTATGATTTGAACATGGTGCTTAGGTAGGGGATCAGTTCATTCTGAAGTTCATGTAAAATGCAGCCTGTGATGTTGTTCGGTCCCATGGATAACGTGTTTTTGGTTTTAGATAGTGCAGCTTTTGCATGCATAGATGTGATTACAGGGACACTGAATTCTTCCTGTATAGATATGGACCCTTTAGGGAGTGAGAGGGGGGTAAGTTAGCACTGAACCTAACTGCCAGGATGTTGGCAATATCAGTTGGTTCTGTAATTTTCGTGCCATTGTGCTGTAACTCAGAGCAGATCTGGGTGTTGCCATTGAGATTCTTGACATAGCTATAGAATGCTTTGTGGTTGCCTTTAGAATCAGTGGCAATTTTATTTTCATAGCTAGCTTTGGAGGATCTTATAAGGAATCTCAGCTTCTTACTGAGGCTGACCAGGGAGCTCCTCCACTCATGGGATTTTACTCTCTTTTGCAACAGTTTCTTCCTTCTGTTGTAGAGTTTCTTTATGGCAGGGGACCACCAGATTGGCTTCCTTTCTTTGGAGGATAGCGTCTTGATTCTGTTTGAGATGGCATGATCTATGCTCTTGTGTAAGTGCTTATAGAGTGCATTTGTGTAAGATTCAGCAGTCACAACTGTATTGTCCATCTGCGTGGGTGTCATGAAGTTTGCCACTTCTGTCTTAAGAAGCATGAAGTTGGCTTTGGAGAAATTTCTTTACAGTGGTTTCCTTAATGGTGGGTGGAGGCAGGATGTGGATATATAGGGTGATTAGCTTATGGTCGGATCTGACCAACAAGAAGTTGACTTCAGGTGTGGAACACCAGTCACTCATGTTGGTATAGTACCTCCAGTGACTGTATTAGTACTAAGAATATTAAAATTTAAAGGAAACACTCACATATGATTCACAAAACTACTTACCAAATAAACGGCTGCCAAAGGAGCATGCAAAAGATATGCACTGTTGTCTTGAGTATGAACCTAAAACATCCTCAACCAATAATAGCTTTAAACTGAGCAACCCAGTGAGGCATGCCTTTAGCCAATGTAGCTAAACCCCTTTTTTCACCACTTTCTCTGAGTTTCAGTATTTCCTTATGTTCATCATCACACAGTAACTAAGTCTTGCATTCACATACGTACACATACAAATAGACGCACAGATGAACACACACACACACACACACACACACACACACACACACACACACACACACACACACACACACACACACACGCACACGCACACAAGCACGCACACAAGCACGCACACACGCACACACACACATGCACGCACACACACACACACACACACACACACACACACACACACACACACACACACACATGTGCACTTTAGTTTCCATGGAATGATAGTAATATTTTCCATACTGTAGCTTTCTATACTTTTCTATGAGACTAAATTTCCACCACCCCATATTTCTGGACTACTGACCTCCCAGTTGATATTTCAGTTGTGTTAATATGCCAAATAATTAGAATCACAAAGGAGTTCTCATAGCAGGGCATTCTGAATGCCAGCAGCTTGTTGCCATTTAGCAGCAAGTCCTCATCAATTATTAAATAAGTAACTAAGTGACTAGTCACAAACGTTTTACAGGTGCTTTACATAAGGAAGACTGAGTTAGCCACATATCTAGAGAAACATAAAATTTGCACTAAGAAACAGAAAGTAATATTTTTGAACAAAAAGATTACAAGGAAAGTTAACATGCATTTGCAAAAATCATTATGGTGCTCTAAGTGATATTGCTGAACTTTCTGAACATATTACAGGTAGAGATAAAAGTGGGCAGAATCAAACTCGGGTCTATGTTAGAACATCGAAGTCTTAAAACTTTGAATGTCATAATATCGAACCATTTAGATGAAAAGACTATAACATTGAACACTCAGAATAGCAAATTTTTTCCCAGGGAAAAAAATTTGCTGTTCCGACAAACATACACACAACACAAGCACACCAAAATAAATAATCCACACACATACACTTCACAAAACCCTACACTAAACCATATATGCACTACTAGTTATCCACTTACCTTAACCCAACCCTAACCCTAAGGTCCGTAACTACCGCACACTCACCTTACCCGCTCCCTAACCCTAAGGCCCCTATAGCGCACTCACCTTACCCACTCCCTAACCCTAAAGTCCCTATAGCACACTCACCTTACCCACTCCCTAACCCTAAGGTCCCTATCGCACACTCACCTTACCTGCTCCCTAACCTTAAGGTCCCTATCGCACATTCACCTTATCCACTCCCTAACCCTAACCCTAAGGTCCCTAACTATCACATACTCACCTTAACCCGATCTGCTCGCACACTTACCTTAACCCGATCCATAACCTATGCTCCACAGTTGAGGAAATAGTGAAGCTGCAGAAATGGCCCACCGAATACATTCCCTAGGAAAGTATTCGATATTCTGCAGCTTTGCTATTTTCAGCGTTCGGTGCATAGGGTTTGATATTATAACATTCAAAGTTTTAAGACTTCGATGTTATAATATAGACCCATCAAACTCAAATGTCTGTTCTGCACAGGCCCAGGACACTTTTCCTCTCAACTGTTCACTATCTTGTACAGTTAATTATGTGACTTATATCCTTTTAATACAGAAACCACAAATAGAGTTGACAAGGGTTTCCTTATTTTGGCTAGCTATCAGCTTCACATAATTTTCTAATTGCTCTTTTACTGCTCTTCCCCTTCTAGATCTAGGGAACATCAAAGATCTTGGGATCAAATGACAAAAAAAAATAAAATTCCTGACTCACATGCCTGCATTCCATTTTGCATTCTATGTGTAATTTCTTTACTTCCCACCATGAAGGTGTTACAAAGTTCAGCTGCAAAAGGTTATTTTCTTTTCATCATTTCATAGAAGAAGGTGACAGTTCTGTGCCTCTTTTCCATGGCACTGAGAAAACACAAATATTGCATACTGAATCACATTTCTTATGTTAATCAGTGTGAAGCATAAAACAGGGCTCTCACTCTGCTACTTCAACATGCAATATCCCTTACCCTATAGTAATGTAACACAGCATATCATATAAGTAGTTGTAAACAATCTTAACAACTGGTGGATACAGAAAGGCTACACTGTGGGTCACTCAGGATACTACAAAGAGTATCATCCATGTAGTGATTGCATATATAGTTGTTCTCTTTGAAAAAAGCTGTTTCCAGGGAAAGGAAGAAGGTAAATGTTATTATTAGAAAAATATCAAAGGAGGAATTCACCACTAATCCGTAACATTAATACCCCAGTGATAAGATAACTGGAACAGATTAAGTGCACTTATGCCAAAGAGAAGAATATTTTCCTATATTCTGTAACACACTGGCTGTCATGTAGCTCCTAACAGCTAGTAATATTTTACTAATATCTCAGTAAGAATACTGGAATCCACAGTAAGGTTGATCTTTATTTGAGACCATACTTATTTAGGAAAAGGAAGGTTGTTGATTAAGACAGAGATGTTAAGTGAACTTTGTATTTATAACCAGATGTATACCAATTTTTCTTCATTCTGTAGGTCTGAATAGTAAGTAACGGGCACATTGGGCATTGACACGAGTCATTTTGTTGTATATTTTTTAGATGTGATTAGTTTGCTACATAAATAACCAAGTGCTCTTGATGGGCTTGTAATTATGGGAAGTAGTGTACAGAAAAGACAGTGCCAGTATCTGCTGCATGGAAAACGGGTCCTCCTTCCACAGGATATGAAACTGCAAACCAAGTTAGTAGTTTGGAAATATAAGTTTCAGTAAGTTTTGAAACAATGATAGGACCTGATTTTTTTTTGTTACCCCATATGAAGATAACTGACGTGCTCTGATATAGAAACTGGTGAGTCTTAATAAACAAGAAAATCTGAACAAGCATTTTGACAAGGGATCTGTTATGGCAATCTATGAGGAAGATGATTTGGAAGTTATCTTGTTCAAGTTTTCAGCAACGCAGTTTTTTACTCTAATTAGGAAGACAAAGCTAGCATTTCCAAGATCATAAATATAAGAAGTTTGTGAGATCAGAGATGTAATCATTATTAAGACAAGAAAGAAATGGAGTAAATTCACTTAGGACAAGGAAGTGTTAAGTCTTCAAAGTGCTGAGAATACAGATTAGAGGTTACATTTATTGCAATGTGCTATCTGCAGGGGAATATCAGGTTAATCTACTTTTTAATCAGAATCAAGGGTCACTCAGAAAGGTGCAAAGAAAGACAACTTAATGCATACTTAGTTAATTTCACATATAGGTTCATAGATTGGTACTGGGCTATCTGACCGAAGGCATATATTAGCCCAGCCACGTTGTGCGGTATTCACCGCCCCTTTAGTAGTTCCCTAGACCCTTGTACTAGCAGCTAGTACCCTTGGCCCCTATCTAGTAGTGCTGTTGGTGTGATCCCTGGTGTGAACTTTCTGTTACCCATCCACTCATCAATGTTCCTCTTGAAGAGTGATAGTGAGGGGCTCTGTCTTATGTAGATCAGGACCCTTTTCCATAGTAAGGGAAGTCTCTGAGAAGGGAATCTGTCCCTCCAGTATGTTCTATTCATTGTTGTTTTAAGGTTTATATCCCTAGAGCGTGTAGCTCGAGTAGATTTAGTTTTGCTAAGATGGAGCATGTCCATTCAGTGGAAAGTAAGATAAATCATATTTAGTGTGAAAAAAATGAGAAGACCAGGTTAGTATGGTTTAAATCCCACCACTGCCACTCATGATGAAACATATGTTTTGGACAGGGACTACAGAGCTTTGTTCCACCCCTCCACTACACACTAATAAATGTGCCTTTAATGTAAAAATCCTAGGAAGACCATGCTTATGGTAGTTCCAGTGCCCTCACTGGTACCAAGCAAGTACAGATTTAAAGAAAGCATTCAGATATGAATCACTAAACACTTTACTATGTGCAGCATGGCCACTGCAGCATTCAAGTGATATGCATTGCTGCCCTGGGTATGAGACTAAAACATCCTCACCCAAGAATAGGCTTCTTACTGAACACACCACTGAGAACAATATTTGGGCTAACTCCCAAACCCATTTTCACCACTGTCTCTCAGTTTCCATGCCTAGCTGTGCTCCCTTGCCCACTGTAACTGTACTTTAATCAAACTCTTACATTCATACATAAACACACACACACCAAACACACACACATATGAACACACACACACACACACACACACACACACACACACACACACACACACACACACACACACACACACACACACACACACACAGCATTAGTCCCCTAACCCTCACATTCTCTTTTGCTAACTTCTGTCATTATGACCTTCCACTCCTGTGCATATAAGTAGTGGAAAAACGGGAACTTACTTTATTGTACTGATTTTTCCGTTTTTCCGCTACTTGTATGTTTTTTGTTTTTTACTAGTTTGTGGACTCCTGTGCATATGTTGACAACTGTGCCCTGCTCTCAATACTCTCTTACTGGGGTAGATTGTTTCTGATGCACTGCATGGTTAGTCCATGCAGAATACAACATTACCTAGTTATTGTATAGCATGCATCATGGTTACCATTTGTTATATCTAATCTAATCATACTTATCAACTGGACATTGCCAGTAAGTTTGTGCCACAGCATATAATACTTGCCTCCACCTTGTATGACCATCCCCTATTGCTGGGTGGACCACAGGTTACTCATTATGTACCTTCTCTTATGTTGGTTTTGGTACATTGTCAAAGGAAAAAACTTAAATACCAATTCACGTTAGGTTCAAGCAAGGCATCGTTATTACTTGCAGCAAGGAGACAAAGCATGTAGGCACAAGATTTGTATGAATGATTAATGACTAGTAGGTTATACTTATACAGATCTCTTCCTGTCACATAGAAAATGTTACATTCTATTGCTGACGTAGTTAGACACAGCTTTCTGTATGTTCTACAGAAATATTGTTAGACTTATTGCTGACCAAGTTAAAATATCTGTCATTCTGCAAAACATTTTGAGAAAAACAACCTGGCCTTGGGTTTATGTCAGCCCATTTCAGCATTTCAATTCTTCTATTGTACTGTTCTAATACATGTGTTACATTTTACCTAGATTCAAGGTAAATTTCTAGCTTTAGTACAAGTAATGCTGACTATGGTTTAAACTTTCAAGCATCTATTGTTTTCTTTATCAATAGCTTCTAACAGCTGCATGCTTTCTCATGGCATAAGGAGAAATGAATATCCCTTTGTTAATTTTCATGACACTAGCAGAAATGAATTACTTCTTTTGTTATTTGCTGACATTAGCAGAAACAGAATGTTTCTTGTTACATTTCTAATGGCTGTGCAGATTCATGCAGTGTGAACAGAATAAATGTTTTCACCCTTTTAAATCTTGAATGCACTAAATGCACTAAGCATGCATATTACTATTACACATTTCTCTAACATTCCCCCCCTTCTAATACCTTTATTCTACTTTCAAGATAAGCAGAAACAGTTTTTTCTCTTCCCCTAACCTCTTCCTTCTCAGGATTTGCAGTTAAGAGAGTCATTCAGTTTAAACTTATGAAAGCATTTTCAGATTTTTAACAATTATTCAAGTTCAGCACCTTGGTATAAGGTTTCTGAAACTGACATGTCTATAATGTTTTTAATCAGTCTTTTCATGCAGGGGATGCAGCAGCACACACACACCATCAGTAGGATCATTCCTACACAGATGGCAATCAGGATGTTCATCAGGATACTGCCCCACCCCCCAAACAATTTCTGGAAAAAGTCTGTCAATGGATTTGGTCCTGGTTTGGTCATGGCTGACACCTGCTGAATTACCTCAAGATGGTTGTCTATCTTGTGTTTGTGGTCAGGAATATATGAACAGCACTCCTCCTGGATTAAAGTGCACGTACCTCCTCTCACCGCTAGGATGAAGTCAAGAGCCATGCAGTTTTGAAGCACTACTGTTCTCATGGCAGTCAGTTCCTCTGTCACCAATTCTAGGGCAGAAAAGGTTGCATTGCTCATTATTTCGAGAAGCTTAGACAATTTTCTCAGTTCCCAGATTGATTTTGTTGCTCCATATGCTGTCAGTGCACCTGCCCATGAGATAACAGTATCACTCAAGTCCATATGTGACAGTCCATTTTTCCCTAAGCCCACAGCATGATGGTTTTTCCAGCCCGCATTGATTTGCCCCACTGGATTGACAGGCTTCTTGATTTCTCGTCGAACATTCTGAATTTTCCCTTGAGGTAAAACTGCTGTGTGTCGTATGACCGGAACCAGGTTCCCCAAAAAACAACTGCCGGATCAATTCTCAGGTAACCACTTATATGCTTTCCTACCACATACAAAGTAACAATCTTCTACTTTGGTAGTAACTTTACTATATCCTGGCTCTGGATGAAACATTTTTTGTCTATTATAGACAGTTGTCTATAAAGGTCAGCAATATGTTTTACTTCACCAGTTGTCCTATGCATCAGTTCAACAAATGAATCATAACTCGTGTTGCAATAGGATCCTATGTTATCAGGTTTAGTGTAGCATCTATAGGGAACAGTCACATTGCAATTGCTCCAACCCACCTGAACTGTATCATTTTTGTAAAAACACACAGTCCCCTTCTGTCGAACAGACAAGTGCAATGCTACTTTATCTTGTGATGTGACATCTGATGTATCATAAATTAAGTTTTCCCAGGTCTTGTTGGCTCCTAGGGTGACTGAAGTTAACAGTAACCCCCCCCCATATGTTGTTGGCAAGGCTGTGCAAATCCAGCAATTCAAAATATTGAAGGTCTCAGCATACACATATTTGATTGCCTGATAAGTGTTAAAGTTTGGGTGCCACTCTGTGTACAGCTCTGCACACTTGTTTAGTCCAGTTTGTGTGGCTGAGAAAAGGAATGGCCACAACAAAAAGATTATTGTCACTAGTACAGTCAACAGGATGGTTATGCAATACTTTTGAGGAAATGGTTGTTCTGCATTTCTGTTTTCTCCTAGATGCATTTGGATCTTACTGGATTCTGTCATCGTTATTTCAGACATGTGTTCTTACTCTCTGCCCTAATAGGACCTTCAGCACTGATGGTTTCTTCACTGGGGTTGAGACGGATCAGTCCTATTGATCTGACCCCCCTTTTGTAGCCAGACTTTGTGCTGAGGGCCCCGATGGAGAGGTAAGATTTTTTGTCCAGTTCAAAGTTCTTTACTAGTTTGCAGTGCGTCAGGTGGATCCATGAAGCTCGTTCTGCTATCTTGACTGCAGTGGGTGTCGAAAGAAGCACCTGGTAGGGACCTTCCCACCTTGGTGACAACAAATTCTTCTTCTTTACAACTTTTATCCACACCCAGTCCCCGGGTGTCACTGCCACTTCTGATATCTCAGTTTGCTTTCTATCTGAAACAGAATTTGACTGCAACAGATGTTTAGAATTCATTACTTTCTTCATATATTCAGCAAGTGTAAAATCAGCTTCCTGGTCTGATGACATGAGAAGTTTCCACTGGGGTGTATAGTAAGCCCTTCCAAATAACTTTTCAAAAGGATTTAATCCTTTTGCTGTAGGGACAGTTCTCATGCTCAACAGTGCCAGGGGTAAACAGTATATCCAGTTTTTCCCTGTCTCAGCTATTAATTTTCTCAATTTGTTTTTTAATATACCATTATGCCTTTCAACTAGCCCTGCAGATTGTGGATGTTATGCAAAATGATTTTTTAAAGAAATACCAAAATGCTTACTCAACTGCTGTATGGTTTGAATTACAAAGTGTGTACCTTTGTCACTGTAGATCCTTTCCGGAATACCAAACCTAGGAATGATTTCTTTGACAAGTACTTTTGCCACCATAGCTGCATCTGGATTTTTTGTTGGAAAGGCTTCCACCCATCTGGAAAACATATCTACAATGACAAGACAATATTTTTATTTTCACATTTGTTCAATTCTATGAAATCCATACAGATAGTGTGAAACGGATATGATGGTGTAGGAAAACTCCCTTGCTTGGGCTTTATTGGCCCCTGTGCATGATGTTTGTTACAAATCTGACACGTCAAACAAATTTTTTTAGAGTGGTTTGTAAATCCGTACGTTGTGAACACCTGGTTCACCAGCTGTACCATCCCCTCGCTTGAGACATGGCACTGCCCATGGCTCAACAAAGCTGCATATCGAAACAAATTAGAGGGTAGTATCGGTTTCCCTTCTCTAGAGATGTACAGCCCCTTTTCAAGAATTGCTCCTCGTTTTATCCATCATTGTCTTTCAGCTTGCGTAGTGAGTGTCTGAATTGTTTTTAGCATTTCTAAGTCAAAAATCTCAGAGGGTTGTAATTCCTCATTTAAAAGAAATACTTCTGTGGCTGCTTGTTTTGCAGCTGTATCAGCTCTTGCATTACCTTTTGAAATCCTATCTTGTTGCTTGGTGTGAGCTGTGCATTTACAAATGGCTACTTTCTGAGGTAACTGAATAGATTCTAAAAGATCTAAAATAAACTGTGCATGATTTATAGGTTTGCCAGTAGATGTTATCATTCCCCAGTTTTTCCACTGTTGTGCAAAAACATGTACAGTAGAAAAAGCGTACTGGCTATCAGTAAAAATGTTTACACATTTACCCTTTGCTAAGGTACATGCCCGTGTCAGGGCGATCAATTTTGCTGCCTGTGCAGATAAGTTGTGTGGTAAAGGTTTTGCTTTTATAATCTCAGTATCAGAAACTACTGCATATCCTACTAGGTTCTGTCCTGCAGGACCCCTTTTGCACGAGCCATCCACGTAGTATGTCACCTCGGCATTATCCAAGGGGACATCCGTGAGATCTTTCCTAGGTAGTGTCTTTTGCTCAATTACCTGCAGGCAGCGGTGTGGTGTGCCGTCTGCAGGGATTGGGAGTAGAGTAGAAGGATTCAAAGTCGTGCATTGCTCAATCATCATATAAGGTTGGCTCAACAATATAGTCATACAGGAAAGATGCCTAGCAGGGGAAAGATATGCCACTTTTTCTTGTAGTAAAATAATCGCGACTGCATGAGGTACTCTCAAAGTGAGAGGATGGAACAAGACTACTGAGGCTGAAGCCTGTACTGCCATTGCAGCTGCAACTACTGCTTCTACACAGTGGGGTAAGGATCGTGTCACTGGGTCTAGTTGTGATGAATAGTAAGCAATGGGGTGCTGCTTATCCCCATGCTGTTGTGTTAATACTGATGTCATGTAACCCTGCTTACAATCTACAGTTTGGAAAAAACGTTTATGGTAGTTTGGCAATCCCAGAACTAATGAGGACGCTATTAATTGCTTCAGTTTGCAGAAAGCAGATTCTGCTTCTGGTGTCCATTGTAACAAATCCTGTGCTGCCATAGGCTTCTTATATATAAGGTCAGTCAGAGGTGCAGATTCCAAAGCATTGTTTGGAATCCAGCTCCGGCAAAAATTAGTTGTACCCAGGAAGGACATCATTTCCTTCTTGGTAGTAGGTTTTGGTGCTTGCAAAATTGCTATTTTTCTGTCCTCATCTAATGTTCTGCCTTCCTTGGATATTACATATCCCAGGTATTTAACTTGTTTTTTCCAAAGCTGCAGTTTACTCTTATTTACCTTATGTCCTTCAGCGGCTAAGAATTGTAGAAGTGCTATGGTATCTTCTCTACAATCCTGCTGGGTGGGGGCTGCCAGCAAGATGTCATCAACATAAAGTAAAATCTGACTGCCTCTTGTTGGGGTGAATCCCGCCAAGTTGCTTGCCATTTCTTGTGAGAATATTGTTGGACTTTTACAATATCCCTGTGGTAGTTGTGTATATGTATACCTTTTCCCCTGAAATGTGAATGCAAACCAATACTGGCTATCAGGATGTATCGGTATTGAAAAGAATGTATTGCTGATGTCTACCATGGAAAAATACTTCTGTTGAGGTTTTAAATCATTCAACAGGGTGTGTGGATGTGGCACTGTGGGTGCCCTTGGTATTACTGCATCATTTACGGCTTGTAAATCTTGGACCATACGCCATTCTCCATTTGCCTTTTTGACTGGAAATAAGGGTGTGTTACATAGTGAATCGGGAGATTCTACTAGTATCCCTCCTTTAAGTAAGGCTGCTATAATAGGCTTTATCCCTGACTCTGCATCTTTTCTTAAGGGATACTGTCTTTTTTGTGGTCTGAATGCTGACTTTGGCATGATAGTAACTGGTCCCGCTGTACGGATGAGTCCTACATCTGATTTTTCTGTTGACCAGAGGGTCTCTGGTAGATTTCGTAAGGCATTTTCTTCCTCCTTTAACAGGAGTGTCAATCAGCTGTCTTCACCAGACTGCAAGTGCACAGCTGGGTTGGTCTGAGTTATTCAATTTAACTTCTGTATTTATATTCCCTGTTCTGACAGTTCTAGTTCTGTTTGTTTCTCCCATCTTGTGACTTTTTCTCCTAGGTCTGCCCAGTCTATATTTCTGTTTCTGGTTAAGCTAACATGTAGTAACCTATTAGATTTATAAAGTGCGAAGAACTCCTGCGGCAATGAACAGCTGGCAACACTGTTCCCTTCTGTGTCCCAGTACAGGTTACACAATATCAATCTGTTTGCATGATTCTTAAATAATTCTTGCTCATATTCCTTATCAGGTCCTGGTGTATTACAATAATACAGGGTACAGTGCAACAGGTGTTGCTTATCAATGTCAAGGGAGAGGAATTTGCTGATGGCTACATTCATTAACTCTTCGGTTACATTCCCTGGACCAGTCGTAACCAAGTCCTGGCTGCACCAATAAAACATTTCACACTCCGATTGCACTGCAAAGGTATCAATTTGTCACTGTGCTTCCATACCCTGCATGGTTGGGACTACTGCTATACCAAATAGCTGCATGAGGTCTCTGCCCAAGAGGTTTACTGGGCATTTTGCAGAAACAACGATTTTGCTTTTTTGTGTCAATCCTGAAACTGGATCAGTAATTGCAATGTTACGAGAGAGAGGCTCCCGATACAGCTGTCTATTAGCTGCTTTAACTAGTATGTAATCAGGTGACTCTGTGTTTTATGGCAGTTTGGAGGGATGTATCAGGGTTCGTGATGCCCCTGAGTCACACAAGAATTTGACTTCCCTCCCTTCTACCAAGAGTGTAACTTCTGGTTTTGTGTCTGCTAAATAAAGCTCCACTCTCAATAAAGATAGGTCTAATATTTCATTTTTTTCATTGTCACTAACTTCCTGCACTTTCTCTACTCCCTCTATCACATTCTCATTTATGCCTTCTTCACTAGCCCCTTCTAGTGATTCCTGACTACCATATAGTCAGTCCTCACCCTCCTTGTCTTCCGTTGTTGCCTTCTTGTTTTTCTTGCAATCCCTTGCCAAATGTCCCTTTTTACCGCATTTAAAACATTCTCCCCTTTTCTTTCGCCCTTCAGAGTCCTCTGATCATTGATCAGATTGTTTGTTTCCCTGTGCATTTTTCTTGCCCTTTTTCCCAGACTGTACTACATAAACTTCTGCTCCATCTTTTACAGAAAATACTTGAGCTTTCTTTTTCTTTTTGCTATTAAAATGCCTTTCGGCATGCCTAGCATATTCAAGTAATGACTGTAACCTGCTTGTACGATGGTCTACCATGAGTTTTGTAATAAAACTGCTTATGGGTGCAATACTGCCTTTTAAGAATGCATTTTTTAACTGCTGTTCATATGGGGAATCTTGTGTTTGATCTTCAGGAACCTGCATTCCACAGTGGTTATTAAAACACTCTAATAGTCTGGCATAATACCGGTCAATCGCTTCACCCTCTTGTTGGATGCATTGATTAATGCAAGTCCAGTCTGCCCTAGGTTTCCATTTTTCAGGGATGCGGTCTGTAAGACCTTTTACTCTGGTGTCTAATTCTGCACTGCTATGTGGGAGGGGTCTTTGTGCAGCATCATGGGGATTCCAATTCCCACTAATCATATACCAATCTGGCCCTACAATTTGTCTAACTACCTTTTCTACCTCTTCTCCATTTAAGTTATAACTCAGCCTCATTCCTTGTAAATCTTTTGAGAATTTTCTAAAATTAACCTTTGGATGGGGAATTCCCTCAGTGGCTTTCTGGATATCCTCCGGAGTCCAAGGTCTATACACTAAAATAGTTGGGTCCTGATTGTCTTGACCTGCCTGAGGGTTGGGTACTTCTATAAGTGGGCATATTTCTTCTTCTTCACTTATAGATCGTGAATTCTTAACCATTTTCCATAACTCGATGCCTTCTTCTGAGTTACCTGCCTTTGTTCGAGACCTGGTCTCGATGGGATCTCTAATTTTAGTCAGTTTTATTTTCATAATATCTCTATCTTCAGTGACCACAGGATATCGTGGGGGTGGACTAACCTGTTCACTTGCTTCATATTCCGGTAAGGGAGGTGGAGGTGTTGATGCTATTACTAAGTTATTATCCTCCTTATCTAAAAACATTGCTTTTGAATTTTTGTTCTTTTGCTCCCTACGGTTTACTTCCTCAATCCACCTGTGTGTGTCTGAGGAATTCTTAATTTACGTTGCTTTTTTACCCAACCTTTGGAATCGGTTTTGAGTTGTTTGACAAGTCTGATAAGCAAGGATTTTTTTAATTTTCCGTCAAATTCGTACTTATTAACCCATTTTGAATAATATTTAATATTGTCGGCGTGCTTCGACTGCATGTATTTTGCGTCTTCTGTTAACGGCGGATTTTGGGGTCTTTTTGTGCAATTATTACCCATTTTGTTCTACCCTTTGATTGTTACGTAACTTTTCTTAATTTTTTAAAGTGGTACCACGGATTTTGTTATAGTCTCTTCAGAATGACTGCCTACTTATTCTGTTTCTCCTGATCTATGACAAGACAGTAATCTTTTTTGTCCCTGACTTGTAAGAAAAATACAGTCTAACAAAAGCAATACACATCTAGTCCCGGATCTAAAACAGAAAACAGAAAAAAGTAGATTCACCTTACCTGAGCCCACGTGATTAATCACCAATTCGCGGAGACCCGTCCTTCAGTCGCAGATCAGAAAGTGGCTGGCCTCTTTTGAATGACAATTCAGTCGGAGGACTTTTCAGATAAGAAGAACCGATTTGGTTTCTTCCCTGTATGGTTTCAACCACCTGGCCCGTCTGATCCGAGGTGAAGAGAGGGTTCCGGTCTGAAGGACCAATCTGTCAAAGGAAAAAACTCAAAGACCAATTCACTTTAGGTTCAAGCAAGGCACCCTTTATTACTTGCAGCAAGGAGACAAAGCATGTAGGCACAAGATTTGTCTGAATGATTAATGACTATTAGGTTATATTTATACAGTTCACTTCCTGTCACATAGAAAATGTTACATTCTATTGCTGACGTAGTTAGACACAGCTTTCTGTAGGTTCTACAGAAATATTGTTAGACTAATTGCTGACCAAGTTAAAATATCTGTCATTCTGCAAAACATTTTGAGAAAAACAACCTGGCCTTGGGTTTATGTCAGTCCATTTCAGCATTTCAGTTCTTCTGTTGTACTGTTCTAATACATGTGTTACATTTTACCTAGATTCAAGGTAAATTTCTAGCTTTAGTACAAGTAATGCTGACTATGGTTTAAACTTTCAAGCATCTATTGTTTTCTTTATCAATAGCTTCTAACAGCTGCATGTTTTCTCATGGCATAAGCAGAAATGAATATCCCTTTGTTCATTTTCATGACACTAGCAGAAATGAATTACTTCTTTTGTTATTTGCTGACATTAGCAGAAACAGAATGCTTCTTGTTACCTTTTTAATGGCTGTGCAGATTCATGCAGTGTGAACAGAATAAATGTATTAACCCTTTTAAATCTCAAATGCCCTAAATGCACTAAGCATGCATATTACTATTACACATTTTTCTAACATACATCCTCTTCCTTGGTGTTAAAACCGTACAATTTTTCCCTTAGATACAGCTGTTATACATTAATATAGTCATCATCTTTCATACGTCTATGGTCTAAGAAGTATTGCTAGTGAGCTGTGACCTATTAAACCACTGCCAAAAGCCCTGTCAGAAATACCCATCTACAATGCACCTCCTAGATCAGTCCTGAAACCACCCCTTTTGTGATAACAGGTGTTCAAATCTAGCATTATGGTCAGATGGACTACCCTTGTTTCTCCTGCCAGCCTTGTTGATTTGGGTCTCCTGAGGCACTGTAGGAACTACCTCATGTACACTGACAACCCTCTACTAATAATTCACTCTAGTGCAGAGTGCAAGAGATGTATATAAACCATGAACCTTGAATCCCTGTTCACTCACACAAGAAGCAGTAACACTGAAGAGGTTGTCAACTCATCCACCACTACTCATGCATATAGTACCACTACTCATACACCCAGTATGTATCAAACACAAAAATCAACATACACAGAGGTTCTCTCAACAACCTTATTGAAACACTAGTGACCTCCAGAACAATTGACTGCTACAATTAACACAGGTCTCACAACACCCAAGACACATAACAACACCAGTGTCTCACCTACCAAGCCCTTAAGGTGTAACACTGAAAAATAAAATTCTCTTGTCACTGGAGATTACATAGTGAGGCAAAAGCATGTCTCACTCACCAGCTTAGGTAAGGAGAAAGTCATAGTCAGCTGCCTGTCCAGTGCCAGGATTCGTCAGATCATGCATGTACTCAGGTCTCTTGAAAAAAGTAACATTATGACTCTGTCATAGCTCATGTTGGATCGAATGACCTGAGATGTACCTCACTGGACTAAATGCAGAGACATGACTGAGCTTTCCAAGTATGTGTCCTAAGAGATATGTCATTAGCTTTGAGCAGCATATTACCCGTATCTAGAATGATGCCACAGTATAAACAAAAAAATGATCAATTTTAATAATTGGCTTAGTTTTTGGTAACATTCCAAGGAGATCCAGTTTCTGTCAGCCTGGGATGACATGGTCAACAAATCTCATGGCTTTGCCAGAGATGGTTTGCACCTGGCACCGCTAGGCTTTTGGCTGCTGACAAAGGGACTTGCCTCCCCTGTGGTGCCTTTTTTAGTCAAGGTCTCAAAAACAAAATTGCCAATGAGAAAATTGCCAACCTTAACAAAATAAGGGTTATGCTGCTAAACACTAGGAACTTTAAACCAAAAACTGCACACCCTGGAATCACTTATATCACTGAAGGATGTAGATGTCTCTGCAGTCAGAGAAACCTGGTTCAAGGCCTCAGAGAGTACCCTACCCATGCAAGACCAAAATGCCTTTCACACCTTAAGACTGCAAAATGAATGTGTGAAAACCAAAGGAGGCGTTGTTTCTATCTGTATTAGATAAATTCATCTCCCGACTTGTTAGATCAGAAAACTCCATGGAGTTATTCCAAGTTCAGATTACTGTGGCTAAGACCCTCATTCAAGTCATAGTTAGTTATAGATCCCTCTCCATGGATCATGATGTGCACGAGACCTACTTGACCAAACTGGAGTTAATCCAAATATTGCCAAACACTCTGGTCATGGGGGATTTCAATTATCCCACCATCAACTGGGAAACCTACTCTAGCCCTAACTCACTAGTGCAAAATTTCCTTAACTTTGTTAACTCAAATTGCCTGAAACAAGTTGTTTAAACCCTGACAAGAGGAATAAACATAATAGATCTGGTCCTCACTAACACAACAAACAGATGCGCCACTGAAACTGTTGTACCATCATTAGTCAGATCTGTCCACAAATCAGTCACCTTTGAACTGACACTAACACTAGAAAACACAAAAGGTGAAGTCAGACTAAAAGAGTTCACCAAAGCAAACTATACCCTCCTAGGAGAAGGGATAAATGCCTTCCAAGCTCCACAACCCAGCTGGAAGTGGTAACTACACCAAAACTTGCACTAAAGACCTGTACAATCATGTGTATAAGAGTATAGACTTGTCTGTTCCAGAGAGAATCAAAGTCAGAGCCCCAAGAGAAAACAAGCTGCCCTGGTGGACATCCAGCATCAAGATACTTTACAACCAATGCAAAAAGCTGCTGTCTAAGAAAACTAAGGTGAGGCCCCAACATTGGAAAAGCACCCTCCTCAGCCTCAACAGGCAAATAAGACAACATGAAATATCCTCTAAGGTTAACTTTGAAAAACATGTAGCAATCACAGCCAAGGATAACCATAAGGCGTTTTACAGCTACGCACATAGCCTAAAAGGTAGGACCCAAGCATGGCACAGACTAGTGACTAGCAGTATCACACACACTGATCCCTCTTTGATAGCAAACCTGTTAGCATACAGATTTGGCAAAAACTTCACACCTGTATCTTCTCCAAACTTATTACAAACCTTGCCTCCAACTTCTCCCCCAGCCTACATATCTGAAGAGCAGGTCATTAAACCATTAACACAGCCTCTATGGGACCAGATGGCATCCCAGGCTATCTTCTTAACAAACTAAAATATGAAGTAGCATCACCACTAAGTACCCTTTTCAATTACAGCCTAACCACAGGCTTTGTTCCTGTGATATGGAGAACAACAATAGTTATTCCCCTCCACAAAGGTGGCCTAGCAACAGACTCTGGGAATTACAGACTCGTAGTTCTGACCAGCCTCATATGTAAAGCCATGGAATGTATCATCATGGACCTCATAAATAAAGACATGGGAGATCTCCAAACTCTGGATAAGACCCAATTTGCGTGCATCAAGGGCAGATCCTGCCAGTTAAACCTGGTGGATTTCTTTGAAAATGTGACCAGGGCCATTGATGAAGGCAAATGTCTGCACAGCATACCTGTACTTGGCAATCCCACACTCAGGCATTACCGATAAACTTAGCAAACTGAATGTAAACCCCTTTGTTTAAGATGGGTTTCCAATTGGCTCACAAACCGGTCACACGCTATCAAAGTGGGTAACTCCACATCAACCAGCAGACCTGTCAACAGTGGGTTGCCACATGGGGTCAGAGGTGGACACCCTACTGTTTGGTATATACTTCTCAGAAGTTCAGGCCAAAAACTAAGGGGCTGTGGCTGACCAGATTTGTAGACAACTGCAAACTGGGTGCAATCATTGAATCTCCACATGATGTCAGTATACTTCAGGAGGGTCTTACACAGACCAACAATGAGTGTCTTAGTCATGTTCTCAAACTGAATGCAAAGAAATGCATCATCATTCCTTTTGGTAAAAACAATGTCACTTCTCACTATCAAATTAGCAACAATACCCTATGTACCTACATAGTGGTAAAAGATCAAGGATCACAAGTAGACTGCAACCATAACTTTGATCACCATATGTCTACTGTAGTAAGGAAGACTTTTTACATTTATTTATTTATTTAACATTTGTTTGCCAGGAAAGTCTGACTTGGAATGAAGCCAGTTTTCAGAGGAGGCCCAGGGAGAAATGCTCCAGACACATATCTTTGTAACATGGGAGAAAACTGGAGCACCCAGAGAAAACCCACATGAATGCAGGGAGGACATGCAGACTCCACACAGAAGGCACCCCAGCCAAGAATCAAGCTGGTGGACCTCTTTCTGTGAGGCGACAATACTACTGCTGCACCATGGCACCATCCATAGCATACTTGATTAGCAAAGGCATCCCCTCTAGAGCAAAGGAGGTTATAGCCCCACTATACCCATCACTAATCAAGCCCATAATCGAGTATAACACCCCTTTTAGCATATACCATACAAACCACCTGCAGCAATCAGAAAGACCACAGAGTTTTCTAACTAAGTAGATCAAAAAACTCCAGCATGTGCCCTACACAGACCGACTAAAGTCAATGTCACTATACTCAGTATTGTATAGACTTCTTAGGAGAAACTTATGCCTGACTTACAGAACAATCTCCGACCCAAATCTAATGAATTGCTGCACATCAGTAAATCAAACGGGACTAGAGTTACCCATTCTAGGGAATTAAATATGGCCTGCTACATGAATATGAAGTGCTGGAGGAAGAGATTTGTCTCCCAGCAACTGCCACATCTTTGGAATAGGCTGCCAATTCTTGTGAAGCAGAGCACCTCTATGACACTGTTCAAAAGGAAGCTGGATGAATGGATGCGGCACTGTAAATTCTTACTGAGGATAGCACGCACAGCCCTCCTGGACATGGGTAGTCATTACTAAATACAAACATGGGTCTTGACTGGGATATCTATGGTATTACATTGGGATGAAATGGCTAGGCTTGAAATGACCTCCAAGTCGATAGCTTAGTAACCTTCTATGATCCTATGATCCTGTGTACCTGTTTGCATAGTGACATGTTGTGTAACAATGCACACTTGGCAAATATCTTGCTACAGGCTTGTAGAGGGGAACCACAGGAGGTATGTGAACTGTGGAAGCAGAAATACCAAAAAAGCTGCTCCATGTATCAATAAGGGCTGTCCTCCATTATCAACTTCTGTTCAGAAGTAAATGCCACAATAATCCACTTCAAAATATGTCCGTAAGACAAATATCACTAAAACAGGTTTATTCTACATGTATAAAATAAAGTAAGCAAAAC
Source organism: Protopterus annectens (assembly GCF_019279795.1). NCBI lineage: Eukaryota > Metazoa > Chordata > Ceratodontiformes > Protopteridae > Protopterus > Protopterus annectens. The sequence goes on along the minus strand of NC_056740.1, from coordinate 318,871,913 downwards.
GGATAATCACTAGTGCACACATATGCTACACATACTATTAAAGCACTTACTAGTGCACACATATGTTACACATACTATTAAAGCACTCACTAGAGCTCACATATGTTACACATACTATTAAAGCATAACGGTGAAATAGTGCACATGGCATACACACCCTGCTGCTATGATAGACACTCTTGCTTCCTGCTGCAACCTTCCATGTTCACCCTCTACTCCACATCCCCTAGAAGACAAAGAAGGAAGTACTTTGTACAGTGGTGGCCCTGGTAAACACAAGTGAAAGCAGATGCTGTCCTTCACTTTTATTTCCCAATACCTACGCAGGTATGGATGCCATTACAGCAGGCCGCTACATCAAGGTCTGTACTGCTCACCAGCAGAAGTGATGCCAATGACATCATTAAGCATCCTGACAAGTTTTCACCAGGATTTATACTTTATACAAAGGCTATTAAATTAGTGCAGCATGACCTCCTACAAGTTCATATGGAGGAAGAACAATAAAATATTCTTTTTTCCTGGGCATCTCACAACAGTCCTACTAATCCCAGCACCTGAAACAGCTATCATCATTGAGATAGGGCTGCTCAAGGAGCAAAATTGTAGCAATTGTGCATGAATTTGTGTTTAGACATCATATGACATGGATCATAGTGCAGAATGAGGTGCTACAAGATGGTTCTCTAGTGGAGATCAGCAGTGGTATGACCTTCACGTATGTCATGCATGAGCATATAGTGCATAGCCATAAGATGGGCAGGAACGAGTCTGAGAACCACTTGTGATGACATCACAGTGCATCATGCTAGTGATTCAGAGCAGCTGTGAAAACTTATCTTGTTAACAGGTATGCTCTATGAATACATAATTGTTACAGTAAAACATGGCATGACCATATTATGGGAAACCATGTTAATATACCCATTTGTTAACCAAGTAGGCCCACTAGACACACAGTCCATTTTCAGGGATGGCCCAGGGGCAAAGTCTGGTTAAGTGACTTTCTTAAGGGTAGTTAGGAGGCAAATAAAGGCTGAGAGAATCTAAACTTTTACTACAAGAACTACAGATAATAGCCCTAATCCTGTACACTGACTACCAGCAATACAAGAAACTGTAGCATCTGAAGTTTAATACATTAAAACATTGGGCTTTCCAAAAAAAAAAAAAAAATGAAAAAGGCATACTAAAGCTATACATGTTTTGGCAGTGTACTCATGTCCAGAAGTACTTAGAGGACTGCACACAAGAATGGGGAACATATTTGAGAAACAGATCACCAGGAGCTGGGATTTCTACCTCACAGTTTAGGGGGGAGAAGGTTTGTGGGGAGGATGGATTGGGAGTCAAATAGCTAAAGGCATGGCATGGAGATGTGCCTTGGAGAAGTGAGGGTATAGAGAAGAACAATGTCTAAACTTATTATAGAGCCCAACGTGTGCAGAAAGATATGGAAAGGCAAATGAAAATATGTTTGGTTTGAGCTAAAGTAAGGGGGTATTACTGAGTGAGGAAGTAGAATGAAAATGTTTTGTAATTTCTTTGGATGCATTTATTTTCTGGCCTGATTAGTGTTTATACAATCCCTGGAATTCATTAACACCTGCACTTAGTGTACACTAAGTGTACACCATTCAGAATGAACAGATAAGCCAAACATAACTCATACCTTCTTCCTCCTAATTTTAGTTTTCCTACTGATTTTCTTGCAGTCTTAAATATTGAGGGGCATTCATAAAGGTTACCACAAAGTGGACTACATGTACACTTAGTGTAATCTTTCTGAGTGACGAGAAAGCACAGAAATGTGGTAAGGATGTTCTTGAATATCCTTAGTGTACACTTATGTAGGAGTTAAATGTTTTTCACACATTTATGTGTACATGAAATAGAATGTTAATATGCTGAATAATTAGCCTGGTTACTTATGTTATTATACATTTAATAAAAATAATTAACAAAAAGGTATACTGAAGGGAGGCCAAACACTTGATAATGTATCTTTGGACTGTATTGAATATCACTAGTGGATGACAGCAAAAGAGAAATACAAGAACTAACATATGTGGATGTAGGAACGCACCACAATGCCATGCCATTGCCATGTCAGGTTGTGATAAGGAGGCACACCAGTGGCAACACACACACACACACACACACACACACACACACACACACACACACACACACACACACACAGACACACTATATATAATGTGTCACACAGCACACAATGGCCCCTGTGCATTGGGTGTTTTTTAACATATGCATATTGTGGGATTGCAGGGTATGCAGTGTACTGCAGGAGTTCCATACAATGATGTTTTAGTGGATGTCAGTAAAACAAATCCATAGCTGCAATTTGTTTAGGAAAGGGGAAAGTGCCACAGAAAAACTCAGAACAGGTAAAGGGGCACCTAACAAAGTTGGGGTAGCATGCAGATATTCATACAGTAGATACAGGCATGCACGCACACAAACACACACACACACACACACACACACACACACACACACACACACACACACATACATGCATGCACTCACTGACCAATAGGGGTAATCCACAAGCGCTCACATCTTATCATGGCCCATATGAGAACAACATCAGAAAAAGTTCACCACTTGGGAGACTCAGGTATTAGCAGGCCTTCTCCACACATGACATGGAAATGCTGGGCAATGGTAATGCAGACAAATCTGCTTGGGAGTAGATGTGGCAGGAAGTAGCATTTCCTGCCACATCACCATCGACCCACTGAGAAAAAGGGTGCTGATGAGGATGATGAAGATGATGTGGCAGGAAGTGGTACAGGACATCAGTGCTGCTTTATGACTGTAGTAGCAGTCTATATCAGGTTCAGAGAAGGGAAACCAATATAATATTGGATGCCAAGAACATGATATGGGACATTGCCAAAGACATGTCCATCACAGGAGATGACCCATCTACGTAGAAGCTCGTGGAGGAATGTTTGCTATCCCTGTCTGGGGGAGAAGAGTGGTCCCTCTTATCCATTTGTGTTCTGTATGTAGGAGTTGGACTGTTGATGACTGCATGATGGATTGTATGGAATGCACCAGTTTAGTATTAACTGTTATATTGCTACATTATATAGTGCAATGCATGTAAGGTAGGACATATTCAACAATAGATGTATGTACATCTGTCCTCCAGGTACCTCTGTAATACAACTACAATGTCTTGCACAACAGTGTATGTCAGCATCCATATGGTTATCACTTATTGTGTTATATAACAGAATATCTTCTGGACCAGGGGTCCATTTATTACTGTGCTACCACACATATATTGATTTCATGCTTTCACAGGTTCTACTTGTGGAAGGTCCAGCACATTCTTGATGTCATCACATCACCTGTGTCAGATAATGATGATGCATGCACATGGCACAGTCTGATAACTCACTGGCGCTATCAACAGCACTGACTTATGTGGGGTCAGACGCATTTTTATACATGTGGAGCCTGTTCAGGGACAGCTCAAAACCCCAGTCTCACTAATATTGTGCAGACATCCCATAATTGTCAGCCAAGCCAAAATACACAAGAGTCTTCGGCACAAATAGCATCTGTGAGATCCAATATCATTAACCTGAGGTCAGAATCAAACTGTGTACCTTGTGTCTATAAGGAGAATACCTTAACCATTATACCAAACTCACCCCCTGTTCATTGTTGTCTGAGACTCACTCTTGCTATTTTTGAGTTCTTCCTGTAAACTATATAGACAGTTGGTACATTGTACTGCATAAAATAATGTGAAGGGAGGGGGTGATGTGCATGGAGGAGGTGATGCTGAGAGACAGGCTACATGGCCATAGAAGTGAAAAATAGAGTGACATGCAAGGTATGTAAATGACTACATAAGGATATGAACGTGAAGTTCTAACTGCAAATGATGGACAGTGAATATACAAATGATACTACATAATGTGGGACATTCATTCAGAAATGTATAGGTGATCACATATTCTGAACTCCACGGGTTAACAATCTACAGGATGCTAGAATGTTTGCCATAGAAACAGCTATAGCAGAGCAACACATGTTAATGTCACCTGTCAGAGCCAGAACCCATAATGTGGCACACTATGGCCCTCTGTACCAATGGATATGGTACCATCAGCACCCAGCTTATCACTACCGGGCTGACCAGCAGATTGTGGACTGCTTCTATGTGGATAGAGATACCATATGAGAATTTGTTGATTTGTGATTCAAACTTCAGGAATCACAGACTCCTTACTATTCTTGACCTCCCTAGCAAAAAATGCACGGAGATGAAATACATTGCATTTCAGGCATTACAGTAGGCACTTGGCTGGTGCAATCCTCAGTATATATGCTGTAAAAGGGGTTTTCTTGTTTTATTTAAGACCTCTGTTTGTGCCAATTTTCATGCAGTGCACCATTGTGCACTGCCACAGAGCAGTGGCTACTGTTGGTGGTTATAGATGCAAATGTTTTGCTTGTTAAATTTTCCCTTACTACTTTGCTTGTGGTCCTCCAGATGTTTTGTGCTCCCTTGTTCTACTGTCAAGTGGAACACTAAGCCTAGACTCAGAGGGACCAACACATCTCTCATCCACTAGCCATTCCTAAGTGCAACCTCTTTTCCTGGATATATAAATTTACCTATCACTATGGACTGAAAATTTGCCACAGTTTCTCCAGCCAACTTGGTCGACATGGACATCCTGAGGCAGTGTAGTAACTACCTCATGTTCAGTGACAACTCACTACTACTATTCGACACAAACTCAACATGTGAGAGATGTAGCTATATCAAGAACTTTGAATCCATGCTCTCTCACACACCAGTCAGTACATATGACAATAAGTGGGTTGTCAGCTCGCATAATTCGCCTCCTACTCCACCCAAACACACATCACACATACTTACATATGTGGAGGTCCTCACTAGAAACACACCAAAACATCAGAGACCCCACAAACGCAAACACAAGCACGCTACACATAATACTTCCTCTGCAGAAAACAATACACATAATAGCTTATGCACTAGTGTCTCACCTGTAAAGCCCTTAAGGCAAGCCACAAAACTAAATATGTTAGTCATAGGTGATTCCATTGTGGGACACACAGATGTCCTTCTCACCAGGCTGGATAAAGGAAAAGGTCATGGTCATCTGTCTGCCAGGTGCTAAGATATACCATATCACACAGGCACTCAAGTCTTTCAACAACAGGTACTGTTATGTCACTGTCATAGTCCATGTTGGTGTGAATGATTTGAGACTTGCCTTTCAGAACTATATGATGAGGGACATGATTGAGCTCTTGGACTATTTGTCTCAGGCAGGTATGTCACTAGGCTTAAGCAGCATTCACCAAGGATGATGCCACAATACAAACAGAAAATGATTGACTTCAATCATTGGCTTAGCTTCTGGGGTCATTCTAAGGGGATCCAGTATCTGTCAGCTTGGGATGATATGGTCGACAGACATTGATTCTTTGCCAGAGAAGGTCTTCATCTGTCACCCCTGGGATTTCAGCCACTGGCTAAGGCTCTTACCACCCACATGGTGCCTTCTTTAGGCAGTGTCTCAAGAACAAAATTCCCGACATAAAAACTCCATCTAAAAATAACTTCAAGGTTATGCTGCTAAACACTAGGAGACTTAACATGAAACCGTACTCACTGGAAGCAGTCCTCATCTTGGAAGATGCAGACATTTGTGTAGTCATAGAGACCTGGTTCAAGGCTGTGGAGAGCACACAGCCATAGTGGGTTACACCTCCTTCCACATGTTCAGACCACAAACTGAAGGCATGAAAACTAAAGGAGGTGGTGTATCAATATTCATTAAAGATAAACACACCTCCAGATTGGTTAAACATTATCATTCTCTGGAGATACATCAGGTGCAATTAACTGTTGGTAGGACACCTGTTGAAGTCATTGACAGCTACAGGACACCCTCCATGAATCAGAACACACACTCAGTCTATTTGGATCTACTTGAGTCTATCAATATACATCCGAACACCATGGTTTTGGGTGACATTAACCACCCTTTCATTGACAGGGTAAATTATTCATGCTCAAACTCATTTACCCAAAGGTTCCTCAACTTTGTTAACTCCTATACCCTGGACCAGCTGGTTGACACCCCTACAAGGGGTGCAAACATCCTGGATATGGTGCTTACCAAAATGGGGTACCACTGTAGCACCCCCACTGCGAGGTCTTCCCTGGTGAGATCTGACCACAAATCAGTCTCATTTGAAGTAACTCTCACCACTGACCCCTCCCTAGTG
>NC_056740.1:318853101-318860601 GCF_019279795.1 Protopterus annectens | reverse complement strand
CTTTAGCTATTTTTCTCTCAAAATTTACTTTGGATGATTTTATGAGAGCTCTTAATTTTTTACTTATAGTGATCAAGGGTGTCTTACCTTTTAAGGATTTTGCTCTATCTTGTAGTAGCTTCCTCCTTTTGTTGTAGAGTTTGTTTATGGCTGGGGTCCGCCAGACTGGACGCTTGCCCTTGGTACAAAGAGTCTTTGTTTTGCTTGGGATTGCCTTATCCATGCAGTGCTGCAGGTGCTGGTAGAAGGCATTTGTAAGTGATTCAGCGGCTTGAGTACTGTTTTCCGCCAGCTCAGGGGCCTTATAGGAGACCACACTAGTCTTTAGAAGTGTGAAGTCGGCTTTCGAGAAGTTTTTTACTGTGGTCTTTTTTATTTCAGGTGGGGGTGGGATGAGGACCTCCAGCAAGATTAGTTTGTGATCTGATCTCACCAGTGAGATCCTTAAACACATTTTATGGCCATGCATACATGAATGTGGTTTTTGTTTCACCTTCCCGATTGTATAAATTATATTCCTTGTATAATATAGCACCGCTTGTTAGAGTGCATTCTAAATTTGTAGTTTTTAACATTTTTCCAGTAAGCAATAAAACCAAATGTATGACCCAATAATGACAAATTTGCCCATTTCAGAACATTTTAACCATAAAAGACCACTCAAACTCATGTCATTATAATACAGCAGTATCAGTCAATAAGTACAATATCTGCAGAAGTAAAGGTCATCCGAATAATTCCACATTAAAAAGATCTGCAACTAATGAAGAGGTTGCTACTGGCAAGCAACTTTAATTTCAGTGTTTCATCTACAAATTCAGTACCTCCTGCCCTTGAAGAATTAATTGTCTATTTTACATTTAAAAAAATTGGTAAGTTGGTAATATTGGAATAGGGAATGACTGTCAAACTGACAACAAGTTCATAGTTTATTTTTATTTATTTATTTTATTTTATTTTACATTTGTTGACCGGGCTAGTCCAACTGGATACATGTCCATTTTCAGTGGAGGCCCGGGGAGAAAAGCTCCAAGATCATGGTTAGATAAACAAATACAATGATGAAGTTAAAACAAGTAAATACAAGTAAATACAAATACAATGATGAAGTTAAAACAAGTAAATACAAGTAAATACACTGACGCTTAAAGGCCAAATAAAGGAAGCAAGAGTTATATATATGATTTAAAGAGGTACAGATTTGAACAGCCAGACAAACAGGGCTAAATAGTGGACTCTTGGGTTTTTGGGTTAGGTGGAGGCTGGGAGAAGCCTAGGTCAGGCAGGGACGATAGCTCTTAGTCTGGATTGGAGCAAGGGCATAACCACTGAGATTTCAGGTGTGCTCTGAGATGTATTTTAAATTGGTACTGAGATGACATAAGTCTTAGGTTGTTTGGAAGGGCATTCCAGGATTTGCCAATGGAATTGGCATATAGTGCTTCACCACCGGAGTTGTTAGATTTAATGGTCAGTACTTGTAGGCTTTTGGAAGACCTGAGGGACTTAAGGTTGGAGTACGGGGTGAGTATTTTGTTCAGTGAGGGGGTTTTGTCTGGATGATTGATAATTTTAAAAGCCTCAGTTAGCTGGTTGAGTTTGAGAATATTAGGCAGTTCTAGCCATTCTAGAGACCTTAGATTTAGGCAGTGATGGGTGCGATAGGGCATTCCAGTTATGAATCTGGCTATGTGATTGTAGGTAGTAGAAAGTTTATTAAGCTCTCTCTTATTGAGGAAGGAGAATATCGGGGAGGCTTAAAGGAGTGTGGAGAGGAGGTGGGTTCGGGCAATAGTTAGTTTGGTGTGCGGTGTTAAGAAGGCCTTTATTCTATACATTGACCCAAGTTTTTTGTTGACCGATTTAATGGTTAGATTTACATGCATATCAAATTTAAGATTATGGTCTATGGTCACCCCTAGTAGTTTGGTGTGGGATACGGGGTAGATAATGGTGCCATTATTGGAGGACACATGGAAGGTTGGGTTATTGGTGTTGAGGGGTTCTATAGCTTGAGCAGTAGCTGGAGTGGGGAAAAATAGAAGTAATTTGGTTTTGGTTGGGTTGAGTAAGAGTTTAAGTTCTGAGAACCATTTTTCGACAGTGGAAAAGCAGTTTTGGGTAGTGGCTTGGAGTTTGGTGAGAGATACGTCAGAGCAGATCAGGGTGGAGTCATCTGCATATTGAATGCAGGTGGCCTTGGGAATAATAGAGTGTAGACCATTTATGAAAATGGAAAAAAGAAGGGGACCAAGAATAGATCCTTGGGGGACACCAATATTGGTGGGGAGTAGGTCTGATAGGCTGTTTTGCCACTGAACCGCCTGTTTTCTGCAAGAGAGGTAGGCATTGAACCAACTTATGGTTGGTTTGCTAAGATGAAAGGTTTCCAGTGACTGAAGCAGTAGTTGGTGGTTGACCATACTGAAGGCTTTCGATAGGTCTAGAAAGAGCGCAGAGGATATTAATTTATTATTGCGGTTGTGGTTGACTGAGTCAACAAAGGAGAGGAGAGCAGTGGTTGTGCTGTGATGGGGGCGAAAGCCATGTTGGGTGTTCGATAGGAGGTTATTTTGTGTGAGGTGGGTAATGAGTTGTTTGTGGACACAGCGTTCCATAATTTTGGCTAGGGGAGACAGTATGGCTATGGGTCTATAGTTAGAAGTGTCAGTGGAGGACCCTCCTTTATGGAGGGGGATGATATAAGAGATTTTCCAAATAGAGGGAATAGAAGCTTCAGAAATGGTCCGGTTGATCAAGATTGAGACAGGGTAGGCTATGGCGTCAGATGCTATTTGTAAGTATTTGGCTGGGAGCAAATCTGCCGCTAGGGTGGTTGGTTTAAGTTTTTCAAAAGGGTACGAATGTAGGAGGTGGAGATGGGTTGTAGGTTGAAGGCAGTTTGGGTTGTATCTATGGTTGGGGTTGCCACCGAGGGACGTGGCAAGCTTACTGGCAAGGGACTGGATGGTCTCAGTAAAAAAAGAATTAAAGGAGTTGGCTATTTCTGTTGGATCTTTATCCATGAGTTTTTCGGGGGTGGGGGTAGTAGATTTACCTGGATGTAGGAGGTGGTTAAAACCAGCCCAGAATTTTTTAGGATTATACTGATGTTTGTCTTGGAGGTGACAGAAATATTGTTTTTTATCAGACTTAACGGCTGCTTTGGTTGAATTTCTAAGCTGGAGGAACTTGATGCGATCTAGGGGGGTTTTTGTGGTTCTCCATTTGTTCCAGGCCTGGTCTCTGATTCTAATTTTAGATTTAGTATCTTGTGTTAGCCAAGGTGCTGTACGTTCCTTAGTTCTAGTAAGTCGTTTAGGAGCATGAGAATCAGTATCTTGAGGAAAGTGTCATTAAAGTATGATACACTTTCATCTAAAGGTAGGATTTTAGGATGTGCCAGTTACAAGCCTTGAGATCAGCTAGAAATTGGTCAGGGACAAAATTCTTGCTGTTCCTTACTAATCTAGTTATGGGGGGATTCGTAGTTGGACATTTGTGTTTTATAATAAAGGTAGCAAGGTGGTCACTAAGGTCGTTGGGAAGGGTCCCTGTGGTATAGTTATTAGGATTCCTATTAGTAAGAATCCAGTCAATAATGCTCTCCTTTTGTTGGGCATGTCCAATTCTAGTGGGAGAAAGAATATTTTGGGAAAAACCATGTAAGTTAATGGGGAGAGGATTTGATTGAGCAGAGTAGAGAGACCAGTCAATATTAACATCTCCTAATATTATAGTTTCTTGGGGATAGTTATTAGCGAGCCAACTAAGGGTTTGTTCAAGGTTTTCAACATTTTTGCCTGGTGGTATGTAGGTTACTATGAGATTAATACTTTTTTGTCTGTTTAGGGATAGCTTCAGGGCAATCAGTTCCAGGTTAGGAACTTTTGGGGGTTGGAGTAAATTCATTGTGATGCTCAAGGAGTTCTTGAACATTACAGCTATTCCGCCACCCTTTCTAGTTGTTCGATCAGCCCTGAGGATGTTATACCCAGGTGGGATAATTTCCTCATCCTTAGTGCTTGGTTTGAGCCAAGTTTCTGATAAACACATAATGTCAGGGGAGTGGGTTTCGAGCATGGCATGTAAGCTATGGACTTTATTGTTGATGCTTCTTATATTGAGATGAAGCATAAAGAGGGAGTCCGCTGGGCTTATGGCTGCATGGAGGAGGTTAGGGCCTAGGTCACTATTAGGGCCTGGGTTAGGGTGGATATCGCCGTCTTTTGTGATGGATTTTTTCAAATATTCTAGTATTTTTTGTAGTCTAGTTAGTAGTTTAAGATGGTCCCTTGTTGAGGATACTTTTGGGTAACGAAGAGTAAGGTGAGTACTTTTAGGGATCAGGTGAGTAGCAGGGTAGAGAGGGAGGGATGAGAGTAGTGGGATTATGGGAATACAGGGAGGTCTGACCCTTGGGAAGGTAGACTCCTGTTAGGGCTTGGGTTTCATAGGTTGTTAAGAGATACGGTAAAATAAGGAGTAAAAGTACAAGGGGAAGGGTGGTAAATGAGTTTCTATCCATGGTGATGGGTGAGGTCTCTGCGTGGATAGAGCTAGGGGAGGTACCTTGGTCCGTAGAAAGCTGGAGGTAATAGTAGGGTGTGATAATTGGAGAGAGTTAGGTAGGTGGGCGGAGTAGCCTTAGTGGTAGGGATAGGCAGAGAAATGGAGGGGGGAGGAGTGGACAGTTGTGATTGGGTAGTGGTAAGGGGGATGGGCTTGATGACCAAATAAATGTAGAGGTAGTGGGGCGGGTGGGAATAGGGGCAGGGAGGAGCGGAGCAAGCCCGAGCGTGCGAGCAAGCAGCGGGACTACACCACAAAGATTTCCCTGGGTCTTAAAGGTAACCAGGTTTAATGGCAGCTTCCTTAGTTTTATTTAGAAGGAACCTATATTCGTTAGGAGTTATTCTGCCTGGTTCCAGTAGTAGAATGCTAGGTATTTAAACAAAACAGTAGGAAAAGGGTAGTTATTTATTTACCCTGAGTCACTTGTTGGAGTAGTCGTATTTAGGTTTTTAAAGTTGTATGTGCATTCGCACTGGTGGGGTCCTGTGGGGTCCTGTGCCACGCGGTATGCGTCTGGCTTTGGGGCTACCCTGAGTCACTTGTTGGAGTAGTGGTATTTAGGTTTTTAAAGTTGTATGTGCATTCGCACTGGTGGGGTCCTGTGGGGTCCTGTGCCACGCGGTATGCGTCTGGCTTTGGGGCTACCCTGAGTCACTTGTTGGAGTAGTGGTATTTAGGTTTTTAAAGTTGTATGTGCATTCGCACTGGTGGGGTCCTGTGGGGTCCTGTGCCATGCGGTATGCGTCTGGCTTTGGGGCTACCCTGAGTCACTTGTTGGAGTAGTGGTATTTAGGTTTTTAAAGTTGTATGTGCATTCGCACTGGTGGGGTCCTGTGGGGTCCTGTGTCACGCGGTATGCGTCTGGCTTTGGGGCTACCCTGAGTCACTTGTTGGAGTAGTGGTATTTAGGTTTTTAAAGTTGTATGTGCATTCGCACTGGTGGGGTCCTGTGGGGTCCTGTGCCACGCGGTATGCGTCTGGCTTTGGGGCTACCCTAAATAAGGAAACGGAACCTTGCAGGCGGATAGGTCTGTCCCTGGACTTTTACTTGAGCAAAAGTACAAGGTTAATAGTTACTAGGCATCTCATACAAATGAGGGCACACTCAGGAGTGCAAAACCTCTATCCCCCTTAAAATGCACCAAAAAATCCACAATCAAAAGGGCACTGCAATATCAGCACTCCATCTACATGGTGTGGGAGTAGAATCCACAGCTTCTATACCAAAGACAATTATGCTACTAATACTGCTTTCAAATTCTACAGTACAAACAGTGACTGCCATTTGCTAAACAAAACCATTAGTTGCACATTGAAAACAGACTTAACATGAGCAACAGTAAACTTTTCTTCAATTGAAACTCACAATTCCATGAAAATGCACAGAAAGTCATAATCCCTTGAAAGTGCACTGAAACCACATAATTTCCTGAAAGTGTACTGAAACTCAAACTCACAATTCTGTCTGCAGTCTGGTAGTAGGTGTAGAGGATTCAGGCTCTTGTTTCCACTGAAGCTCAAAATTCCTTTAGCAGTCTGGTAGTCAGTATAGAGGATTCAGGCTCTTGTCTCCACTGAAGCTTACAATTCCTTCACCAGAGTGGTAGTTGGTGTAGAGTACTCATACATTCATAGGTTCATAGCTAGGTACTAGGCTATCAGCCTAAGGGCCTAAGTAAGCCTAGTCAACAAGGTTCCCTGGCTTATGCCACTCAAGAAAGTTATTTTCCTGTGCCCCTGTCGAACAGAACCACAGAAGTGATCCTCTGGGTGTATTTCTTATTTCCCATCCACTTATCAAGATTTTTCTTGAAGAGTGCTAATGAGGAACTTTGCTTGACATAGATGGGTAGCTTGTTCCAGAGTATGGGAAGTCTCTGGGACAAGAATCTATCCCTCCAGCATGTCCTGTTTATTGTGGTGACAAGGTTTAGGTCCCTAGAGTATCTAGTTCAGAGGGATTGGGATTACCTTAGGTGTAGCATGTCCAACAGCTCTGGGTTTGACATAGCTTTATATGTTAAGCAGAGATCACCTCGGAGTAGGCGATATGCTATGGAGTAAAGCTAGAGTTTATTGAGCTGGTCAGTGTAGGACATCTGTTTGAGGCCAGTAATCCTCTTTGTGAGGTACTTTTGTGGCCTTTCCAGCTGCTGCAGATGTCTTGTGAAGTACATTCCAAAAGGGGCATTGTACTCTATAATGGGACTAATGAGTGTCGAGTACAGGGGAACAATGACTTCTTTTTGCCTAGATGAGAACTCTTTTGTGATGAGGTGTGTCACATCGAAGGATTTCCTGACTACTGTGGCAATGTGATTATCAAATGAGAGACTACTGTTCACCTGGATCCCCAGGTCTCTTATCACACATTTGGCGTTAAGTAGACTGCCACCTATGTGGTAGTTCATGGGTACAGAGTTTTTACCAAAAGGGATGACAATGCACATTTTGGCATTGAGCTTGAGGCCATGGCTCTGACACCAGGCATCTATCTCAGTGAGGCCCTTCTGTAGGATGTCCACATCATTTGGGGACTCCACTATGGCTCCTAGTTTACAGTCATTTATTGTTAGCCAAAGGCCTTCTGTGTTAGCCTGTACTTCAGAGAAGTAGATATCAAACAGGAGAGGTCCCAAGACTGAACCCTGTGGTACTCCACTTGTTACTGGTTTGAAGTCAGATTTGGAGTCTGCAATTTTTACAGTGTGGGTTCTGTCAGTGAGCCAATTGGCAACCCATCTTGTGACTTAGGGATTTATACCTAGTTTAGTGAGTTTAGCTATAATTCCAGAATGAGAGATGGTGTCGAAAGCCTTGGCGAGGTCATGATAGGCTGTGTGACCCATGGTACCCTCATCTACAGCTTTGGTGACTGCCTCAAAGAAGTTGATCAAGTTCAGGAGGCATGATCTGCCTTTCACA
>NC_056740.1:318838101-318848101 GCF_019279795.1 Protopterus annectens | reverse complement strand
AATAATGATTTCTCCCATAATACTTTGCATCATATAAAAATCTCTATCCCAAACTAAACTAGTTTTTCTGTTTTTGGACTCTTGTGGAATTAATCCCCCTCATAGAGTGCCTCCTCTAGCTGTGTACATGCCCTTAAGTAAGTAAGTAACTAGCTGTTGCCTTCTGAAACTGTTTGCATTAAGGAAATGTCTGTTAGCAATGATGTTTCAGTGGCAGTATATCATATCAGATGAAAAACGCTAGTTATATATGTCTGTTGTATGTGTATCTTTGTCTAGGTGTTCTTTCTCACATACACCGTAGTTATTATCGGGTGAACGTGACTTTTTAACCCTCGTCAAAGAGAAGCTAATAGCTCACACTATCATGGACAGGTCATATGAATTCTAGTTTTAGAGTATGTTGCAGGTCTATCTAATATCTATGCCTTGTTATTGCAATCATTGTTAACAGGTGAAGCATTGTTTTTGATAAGAAATGTTAACAAGTGAATGTTAAATCGTACTGTAACTGAACTGTGATACAGTATTGCATTGTGACTTATCACTTAAAATGTATGTATTTTGAGTTGCTGTGAGTACTGTTATTACATACTATTTCTCTGTTAGAGTGACTTACTCCATCTGTTGCTGTGTAGTGGACATACGCCATTCTAGCTGAGTCTATCATTTTTTTCTATTTACCGTGCCTCCTACTATTTGTCTTTTCTTTACTACCTCTTAGTTATATATCTTTCCTTCATACTTTTTAAAGTGTCCCTTCACTTCTCACTGCATTATTCAGGAAGTGTCATAATTCCACTGTTTAGAGTTACAGTCACTGACACCTGCTTCCCTTTGTTATCTCTGCTCTTAGCATTCTGCTCACTAAAATTAGCCTGAAGGTCATAATGAACTATAATGGAGTCTACTCACATTGACACTGCCTTAAATTGCCACCCATCTTTTCAGCACCCCTATGTTATTGAGGACTGAGGATACCTGTTCCACATGTATGGTGCCACAATGCTTTAGGGGTACTACTCTCGAGTTTCCTACTAGGTGTCTTTTTAGCAGTGTTTGTCCCACTTTAATTGGAATATTGCTTATAGAGATACTGTTAAAGTATTTGATAGTTATATCTATTCAGTGTAAGCACACACCTGCTTCCAGGCATGCACGTAGAGTGAGGACCCCCCGTAGCATGGAATCAGCACAATCTTTTCCATAAAATTAGGATATGAAATTCTAAGTATATCTAAAGTGGATAATTCTCTGCCTCTATTAACTTGAAATTTCATGAATTAACAGCAAACAAATATAAAGCATACACAAAGTAAAGCTTTTTCTGGAACAAACTTAATGATCCTCCTCATTAAAAATAGGAACATAACTTAGTCTTTACTGATTGTTTTTGTTGCTGTTCCCTCCATCATGGGTCAACCCACATCATTCCCTTATCCTACCCCCAATTTCCACCCACTCCCATTACATCTAAACTTATAGCCTCATAACTCCACCCCCTCTCCCCAGCAAATCATCATATCCATCTAATTACTCCTTCCATTCAAATCAACTTCTTTCAACCCCTCCCACCCCAGCCACTAGACACTCACACCAAACTCAGCTAAATAAGCCTACAACCCCTCTTCAACTAAACTTACTCACTCATCCTTTACCTACTCTTGTATACACATATATATTCAATTGACACATAATGCTCTTAATACTCCTGCTCTCCACTCTGCTAACACTCCTCACACATGCTACAGCCCTAACAGCTCAAACTTCAACAACTCATTCCTCCACAGTTACCTCTACCCACATACATCTGTTTCAGCCTAGCAGCTACTACAATATCTCACCTCAGCTATTTCAGGATACCCTATTATACTACATGTATTGTAAAATCTAAGCCACTTCCAATGTTAAACCACACTTTAAACAACTAGCTAATGTGCCTACAAAAATGCAATACACTCTGCAGCTATTTTATCTCCAGACTACAACAATGCAGAGACATCCACCCTAATCTGGGTCCTTTCCCCCAATTCACATCAAGAATGTCCTAAAACATTAAACATAATAACAGTAAACCTTAGACGCATATGAAACAAAATAGCCCTCTTCCATACTTGGATTAACCAGTACAAACCAGATAGCCTAGCTTTTACTGAAACTTGGCTAAATTCTAATGTAAAAGATTCAGAGGTCACACCCCCTAACTGTAGCATAGCAAGAAGTGACAGAATCCATAAAACAGGTGGAGGGGTTGCCTACTGTACCCTGACAGCTTAAATATCACTCTTTTACTTAACAACATCCCCATATTTGCAAATGTGGAAATACTTATAACATTTCTAAATCTTAATAAAACCAAACATGTCTATGTCATAGTGCAAGATATTCCTCCTGGCCAAAATATACCCATACTCAAAGACATATTACCATGGATTTCACAAACAATTTACCATGATACAATCATCTTAAGTGATGTCAACATCGACTGGCTTTCACTCTCTTCTCAAAATGCTACCAATAGCATTAACCTCTTTGGCTTTACGCAAATTATAAATGATTGTGCTCAATATAGTAAAAACTATACTCAACAATCCATTATCAGCTGGATTCTTGTATCCCACCCTACTACTTTTACTACTTCAGACACACTTCCGAATCACCTATCTACATATACTCTCAGAACCTCCACTCATCAATCCAAAAAACACACTCTGAAAAGCATGAGTAACCTAACTAATTTTTCTCAAGAATAATTCAATGAACTAGTGAAGAAAATAAACTGGTCAATTCTGAAACACCTCCCTCATGACACAGCAGTAGAATACTTCAACACTAGTCTCTTAAGTATTTTTAATGCCCTCCCTCCAATACGCACAAGAAGAATCAGAAATAACCCTGCACCTTGATTGATCAAAGAATGTAAATACCTCATGAAAAAAGGGACATATCTTGGAATCACTGGAAATAAAATAAAAATGAGGTCAACCTTCAAGTTTTTAAACAACTCCACAACCAAGTAAAGAAGCAAGTGAACAAAGACAAACAGTCCTATTACACCCACATCCAACAAGAGCATAAATCTACCCCCCAAAAATTCTGTTCCTCCATTTCATGTCTTCTTAATCTTGGAATCAAAAAAGATCACAATCCTCACCCCAATGCCTCTGCTCTAGAAATAGATAATGACTTCTAACTCACGTTATGCAATCTATAGCTTCACTGATCTCTAACTCCCCCAACACCAGCTCTTCTTCTTCCACAGATGCCATTAATCCCACCTCCTCCTCCTCACTCCCTCCCCAGCACAACATCAACCACCCCAGCTTCCCATTCCAATAACTTGGTTAATTTCTCATTTCAACCCATCCCTACAAGTCTCATAAAAAGACTGTTAGGTAAACTTAAACCTTGCTCTACTTCAGCAGACAACCTCCTACCAGGCTACCGTTTATTAGCTGCCAATTCCTTTGCATACCCTATAAGTATTCTTATCAACAGATTCATCTCTGAATCTAAAGTTCCCAACCTCTGGAAAATGTCACATATTATTCTTATTCACAAAATGGGAAGTTCTACTGAGCTAACGAATTTCTGACCTATAGCCATCCTATCTCCCACCTACTAAATATTGGAAAAATGCATACACCAACACCTAATGAATTTCTTACTACACAACACAGGTTCTGTCCAGGCCACTACACCTCTACTGCCTCATATCTTTCACTAAAACAGTAAATAGGGCCAGAGACACCAGAAACCTTGTATCAGCACTATTTCTTGACCTATCACAAGTCTTCAACACAGTCTAACATACCATATTCCTGGCTATTCTCTCCAATCTATGAATTACATCTCCCTCTAAACAGTGATTTCATAGCTAACTAGACAATTGAAAACAGGCTGTAAAATGATTAAACTGCATCTCTCCCTTTCAACACACCCCCAGAGATGACCCTCAAGCTTCCATCCTTGGCTCCTTGCTCTTTAATATTTTTACTAACAACCTATACACTTCCTCATCCAAAGGAACACTTGTACAATACAAGGATGACTCTACTATAATCTGTGCCTCTCCCACACTTGCTCAACTACTTTCCATTACTCAACAAACTTTTACCTTAGTTAAAACCTGTTTCTCTAGCTCTCAAATTTTTCTCAACCCTAAAAAAACAAACTACTACATTTTATACTTAAAATCACTCACTTGACATAAACCAATTCAAAATCTTTTCTGGGGACAACACCATTATTGATACAGTCTCCTACTCTAAATTACTAGGAGTCATTATAGACAATCATCTTAAGTTTGATCTCCATATCCAGCATAACATCAAAAAAACCACCAGAAATTAGGCATCTTCTATTCCACAGCATATTCTCACCATCAATAACACACTCTCATTTAAACAGACCCTAAAAGAACATTTCTCTAAACACAGCCTCTGCTCCTGTACTAACCCAGGCTAAACACCTGTATCCTCCTGCTACCTTCCTTTCTCAATATCTCCAGGCTTTATTGAATCGTTCTCCCAAAAGAACTACAAAAAAGAATGAAGTATGGTGAACTGATATTGCTTGATATGTTTGACAATTGCCTATAATTGCTTAATAGTTTCCTGATATTGCTTGATATGTTTGCCAATTGCCTATAATTGCTTAATATTTTTCTCAAAATGTCTTCACTTTTTTATCACACTACTGAATAAAAATTAAATATAAATAAAAGAAATTGTAATTTCTTAATTTTGTAATTGTAATAAAAATAAAAGAATTTGTAATTTGTATTCCTGTGTATGTCCTATAATAATTATTGTAACTTGCATATGTCATATGTAATTTTTATTGTAATCTGCTTTGGAGTTTTTCTCCCCAGGTCTCCACTGAAAACGGGCTTCTGGCCCAGCCAGACACTACCTGGTTAAAAAATGAAATAAATAAATAAATAAATAAATAAATTCTAATGTACGTACTGCATGTCTTTGGAATGAGGAAGGATGGATCCCTTTCAGGAGATCAAAAGTTCAAAAGACTGAAAAATCAAAATATCTAAAACTCAAATATTGAAAATGGAATTTCTCCATTCTCTACTTGTGTGATCTCGGAGTTGGTATATATAATTAACAAAGGTATGTGGGGCACAGCCCCCCACATGAAGAGTGCAGGGGGCCTTCCTCCTGCATTAAAAATGTTTTTGTTATTTTGAGTTTTAGACATTTTCAGTCTTTTGAACTTATGACATCAACTCAGGCACAGTCAGAAAAAAAACACACAAACACAGGGGGTACCCTAGCCAAGAATCAAACCCAAGAACTTCTTGCTGTGAGGTGACAGGACTACTCTCTGTGCCACTTTACAGTCCTATAATTTAATTATGTACAGACGTGCACACACATACACACACACACACACACACACACACACACACACACACACACACACACACACACACACACTCTCCAAGACTTCTCAGCAGTGAGCAGTATGGAAAAGAACCTGTTCCTTTTTCCACTATCACACAATCTTGGGAAAACATGCTATATATTATCCTTTGACTGTGAAAGTAAATGTTAAAAGTCTCCCACTACCCACCTACTCACACTCCTGCATGTCTGATGTTCTACATTGATGTAATTCTTTTCCACCACATGAATATAGGTGAAATGCACAGCAACTAAATTCATGTCTGTCTATATATGTATATTGCACAACCCTTGCCCATGTTTTTACGTGTAAGGACTGAAAAGAATCTGTGATGATCAGTTCACTTACACAATTAACAGACAAACACAAAATAAATATAATGAAAATAAATCTCCTAGAGAGTCAGAAAGCCAGCTGATAAATAACAAATATCCTAATGAATGATAGAAAATTCTGCTTCAGTTTAATTTTCTGCCCATGCAAAAAAAAAATGCAGCTCCAGTTACTGCATCTGTTATTTCTCTTTATCTGTGTTTCATATGCTGCAGTCTGAATACACCCTTAGCAAGGATTCATCTAATTTCTCCCTTCTGAAGTCATCTTGATTAAAATTTCAGCAGCAATGAAAATAAAGCTTATAGCAAGATTCAAGCACATTATCTATAAAGACAGATCTTACCATGCTCCATTGTCTGGAGGACTGTGTGAGCACAAATGGACTCAGAGTACTGTTGAAATACGGCAGACACTGGTATACATGAACTCAACCCAGTCAAATGAAACTTGTTTAGAGATGAAAGTGCTTGCTGGTTGTAGGACAACAAAGGTCTAGGAAGGCAAAGAATAAAAAGAAAAATGCAAGAGAAAAAGGTAAAAAGGAAAAAGAAAAAATGCACAAACTTCAGGTCTGAATGTTCAGATATCAGATTATTGTTTCAGTGCCTGTGGTGAAATTTCCATACTCTGTGAAAGTCCGGTCAAACTGATTATATCTGCCTTATAAAACATCAGTTCCACTTTGCTACATAGTAGAAGGTAGTTACACTCATACCCTTTGGGGATATACAGTTCAAATGACATTTGCAGTATGTCAGTGGTTTGGTTTTGTTCATGCGGGCAAGAAACATGACTGATTTGTCACAACCACCAGGAACCTAGAAAATGATAACATGTACTAAGCACTTTCTCTAACAAAGGGGACTGATTCATCTGCCCTGGTCAATGAAATAATTGGTTCTGCTTAACTCAGTGTAAGATGAAGTTTAGAGATAGGAAGAGCAATACAGAAGCTGACTTAATCTTTCCATCAGCACAGAATTTAACCATGATACACAATGACATATATTGGAAGAAAAGAGACATTATTCTGCAGGAGTGTAGCTAGGAAAATATTCTTGCTTGCTCCCCCTCTTTATTTGATCCTTCTGTAACCTGCTTTCATTGCATCTTGCTATATTTATGGTCACTTGATGTAACTTGTTTTTTGATTCCATACTGTACAGTTATACAATGTTAACTCTGCTCTCATTCCAGCAATGAAAATTTCTACTTTTTGATTGCAGTACAGCACAGCTTGAGTACGAATGAACACAAAATGAAACCAGGCAGAATTGTGACATCATATTGAAAGCTTATTCAGTCTTTATGTTATGATGCTGATTTTGTTTTGTCAGGTCATTATGCAAAGGGGTGGCTATGAGCAAATCTATGACAACAGACATGGCAGCATATATATCCTTAACTTGGTCTCACTCTATCATTATGGCTGCATGTTATATGGTAGAATAGTATGCATTTCAAATGTGTGCCACGGGCATGCAAATATTTAAATTTGGTGATGAGCAAATGTTGAGTATGTGAAAATGTGGGTCGCTGAATGTCATACTGCCATGTCTCCAGGTAACTCAGTTTGGTATTAAGGCTTAGCAGTGTGTGTGCAAGAGTATGTGGGTTAAGGTAAGGGTTAGGTAATAGAATAGATGTAGTGTTGTACAAGTGTATGCAGGCTAAGGTTAGGTAAGGAGACTGATTTTGTGTTGTGTGAGTGTAAGTGGGTTAGGGCTATGGTAAGAGCTAGGTAAAGGGATAGTTTTTTTTTTTTTTGTGTATGTGGGGTGTGTCTGAGCCTAACTTGTTTACTTTTCTAAAGTAAAGTACAGGGTTAGGGGCAGGATTTGGATTAGGCTAAAGTTTAGCAGGTATTATTATTGTATGCAGAGGGTGAAGCCTCTTTACCCACCTTATTAATACTAACACTAACCCCGTTCCTGCTCCAAATCTTAACCCCATATTTTACCTTAGGAAAAAAATTTCTATAAAACAATTATCAGACAAATTTGGTCTGTTAGCAATTGTTTTTTTTTTCTTGAAAGACTGCAAAAGGACTGCAAAAGGAAACTGTGCCTTTTGCAATTTTTTTTTGTTTTTCAATACATCTGTTTTTTGGGAAATGTTTGTTTCAAAATGTGAGCATTGCTCCAGCCTGATGTTTCTGCATTGCAATTACTTGTTTATATCCCATTATTCCATCATAGAAATCTATGACAGATAGTTTATTTATTATTTGTTTACTAGGGAAGTCTGACTTGCCACAAAGCCAATTTTCAGCAGAGGCCCGGGGAGAAACACTCCAGATGCATGTCTTTGCAACGTGGGCGAAAACAAGAAGCACCCAGAGAAAACACACACAAATGCAGGGAGGACATACAGACTCTGCATAGAAGGCACCCAGCTGAGAATTGAATCAGTGAACCCCTTACTGTGTGGCAACAACACTATTGTGGCACCACTGCCCCATCTGTAGGCAGATGTACCGGTACATAACAGATCAGCTACAGATTCTGGAGAAAAAGTGAGATTAAATTTAATCCAGAATGTTTTATCTTATAAGGTTAATGTCACATTTTCTGTTGCTCTAATTTAAGTTGGGTTATGTACTAAAGATCTTATCAAAACCATGTTCAATATTAGCTGGAGAAAAGCTGTAATAATATTAATTTCCTAGTAACAACCACAAAAGTGGAGCAATAGGGAGGTAAAAGGGTAGCTGCCCTGGGTTCAAGGTGCATTCTTTCTATAACAGCTTTTCTGAATGGTGGGTCAGAAATGTACTGCAGCACTCCAGTGCTTTATGTGTGTTAAGCAGTTGTAGCATTTGGGGTGTTACAGTTTAAAAAAAAAACAGACGTTTTTTTTCTTTGTGCTCCTCAAATGAAGAGCTGACGAGCTGGGGATCTCTTTGCTTTGAACATGAAAATAAGGGAGTGGACTTTTTTTCTTGCTTTTCAGCAGAAGAGTTGAAAGGGGATAGTGTACCAATTCAGGGATCAGTACCAGGTGACAGATAAGCCGGCTGTGGCTCTGATTAGCAGGGGCATTTTAGTCTTCTGATGTAACAGTGTCCAGTGCCTAGCAACAGCTGAAACACTGCAGTCTTCTGATATAATAATGCTCAAAACCTAGTAACAGCAGCACAGACATTTGCATGGTATATCAGTGAAGAATGCAGATGCTTCATTGTCAGCAATATGTACAACATGATTAGCAAATAACGTGTAACACACGTAATTAGTTACATTGTAGGTAGGTATTGTAGGACAATTGCCTAAGCTCTGTCAGCTGCAATTTTATTTCCATAGTTTAATTAAAAATGTAATATAGTTAAACCAACTGATTCAAAGGTCCAGATGCATGTTAGGAAAAATTAATGAATACAATTAAACACCAGACACACACACATACACACACACACACACACACACACACACACACACACACACACACACACACACACACACACCATGGACATACTTGGTTGACTTGGCAGACATGCTCAGCTGGGACAGGAGATATTTTTATTGTCGCATTTTAATTATGTTCATTGGATTTTTAATTTTTTTTCTCTACATACTTGGCTAGCAGAGTTATTACTTCTGCTGCAAGGATGACACTCAGTTGGTCAGACTACTTCATTATCACTACAGTCTTTTGAATATGCATTTCTCACCATCTCTGTATTTGTTGACGCAAGATATGAATGAGAAGAACATATTTATATTCACTCACATGCCTGAGTAAATATTTAAATACTGTTTCAGTTGACTTCATCAGTCAGAACAGCTCATAGGAATTTAATTCGCATAAGTTACATTTTGAGTCGCACTGGATATAATAGCGCTGTTGTTTGCTCATATCAGTCACTTTTATCCCTCAGGATGGGAGTGCTGTTCTTGGGAAGGGGATGGGTAATGGCCATTCTTTCCACATTATCAGTGACATGATACCTTAGCACAACTTAAGCAATAAGAAGTGGTGTGGATTTATCAGTAAGACAAGCTGTTCAGAGTGAATTATCTTGTCGGCCCTCAGGCAAGATAAAATAATAATACACTCCTTGCTTCAATCATCCATACTCTGGGATAATATTAATCAGAAACATTGAAGCTTACTAGATCCCACTTTCACTTTACTGAAGAAACCTCATTCTTAACCAAGTCAGCCATCAGCTGAAATAAAAACAAATATCTTACTTCTGTGATAACATATATTTTTTACTGCTTCTAGTAGTGTGCAACACAGA